>NW_004443950.1:5581616-5587241 GCF_000243295.1 Trichechus manatus latirostris
TAGGGTGCTTTGTCCTGAGTTCTTAGGCTAGAAAAAGGAGAATATTTTGTTTCTCATCAGCAATCCGTTTCTTCATTTGTTGAACGAATGTTTATTGAATGACTATTGTGTATGAAGAAATGTTGTAGATGCGTGGGTCCATCAGTGAACAATACAGACAAAAATCATTGTCTTCTTATAACTTACCTTCTATCACGATTTTTTTTTTTTTTAATTGATGAAAGCAAGGAAATGGTCTGAGTTCTACCTTTGGATCTATACCAAGATGGAGATAAAGGGATAGCCTCAAGGCATAAAGCCAAAAATGAGAATTCAGTCAAGCTAGGAAATAGCAGTCCTTCATAACCAGGAGAACAAGAGCCCAGTGGGAATACACAGAAATCTTGGAAAGAACATTAGTGTCCATACATATTGGAATAGACACTAGAAGCACTTTTTATTGACTTTTTTAGGGAAGTGTGACCTCAGTGGGTGCCTCTAATAAGCTCAAGGGGTAGGGTTGAGGGCTAAGGCACAGGGGGAAAGAGTAACTTCCACAGTGTAGCGTGTCTACTTACCGGCTGAGCCCCAACTAAACCCTACGTCACCCTCTCTTAAGGGAGTCTCCCTCGTTCTTGTGTATAGATGACGCTGACCTGGTCTCTGTCCTCAAGGTATGCACGGTCTTGGGGCGTGAATGATCAAATTCGTTGACACAATTATTTTGATCAGGCAGGAGAAAATAATATAGTAAATGCTGAAACTGAAAGCAAAAAGGACAAATGGGCATCTTGACCAAAATATGCTCACCATTTTGCAATCTAAGTGTACTCTTTAGTGAGTAATTTATAGTAAATCTAATAAAAAGTATGTCAGAAAGTTTATGATCAAATGTAGCACAAATCATGAGTGAGTGCCGTAGCAAGCATGAGTGAATTATGTCTGCCATCCATGTAATATAGGAGAAGGTAATAAGACACTTTTAGACCTGTGAAAGTTTCAAACTATGATTCTAAAAAGTTCTTGCTAAAGTACATGCATTTTCCCAGTGGCTGCATATGTTTGCCTGACAAAACCCATGGTTGGGCAATGGGTCTCAAGGTGTCAGCATTAAATTCCCACTCATATAGTAAGTTCTTCAGCTCATACAGCTGAGCTGACAGCACTGCAGAATGCTTTTTCATAAACAAATTCCATTCCATAACCTGTTTTTCCCTTTATTTCTGAAGAGAGTTGTACTGATGTGCTAAGACTCTTAAAAAGAACAAAGAAGGAAAAAAAATCTTCAGTTAAATAGAGCCCTCTGACAACAGGAAATTGTCCTTTATAATGTTCGGCTGATTGAGATTAAGCTTCAAATGCTCCTTCCTTCACAATAATTGTTGAAAACTTTGAGCAAAAGCCCTTTCCTTCCACAGTAATTATAGCGGAAGGAAAACCCTCTTGTTTAATCTTGTGTGATAGTTCTGCGTAGTGTTTAAGCACAGAGGTTCAGAATGAAGGCTGACTTGAACTTAAATCTCAGATCTAAGTTATGGCAAGTTGGGCAGTGGAATGAAAATTGCTGAGAACAAATTGAATCATGTGGAAAATATTAGTAATATTAGCATTTATGGCATTCGGTGTTTGAAACTGTCACCTGAACTGAGTCACAAAAAAATTGAGTTTTCACAAACATGTGCAAGAAACCCTAGGACTTTTGCTTTCTGATCTTTACTTCCAGGAGCATCAGGGGGACAAACAAATTAAAAATAAATTAATTAATGAGAACTTGAACCTCACAACTCATTCTTCATGAGGCAACTTCATGAGTCTCTAAATAAAATTAAACCTTCTGAACAATCGCCTGTGCCCGAATCTATTACGTGCTTATTTATCTGTTTAGTCAGTGTTGAGTGTCTATGCTGTGCAAGACATTAAGTTTACTGATACAAATACAAATAGTAGATGGAAAAATGTAAGTTAGTTACAAAGCAATGAGACAGAAGAAAGCAGCATAAACATATTTTACCAAATATATAACAGGTGCCAGTCATTAGCTGTCACATGGTGGAAAGAGTATAGACTTTGAAATCATAAAACAAAACAACAACAAATAGTTTTTGCCAATCACTTGATGCGTGATCTTAAATTTATTAATAATTCTTTATGAGCATAACTTTGTTACCCTGTAAACAGAGGACTGTGATCCAAATGTATACGAATTTGAGGAGGAATGGAGATATTCTAAGTAGAAGACATAATGCATAGCCACTGTCATATAAAAGTCTATCTATGTATGGTGTTTACTAACTTCTTTTAATTACCAGCTCTGGAATTAGACCGATTGAGCTCAAATCTGGCCTTACCCCTTATTATGTGAGCACTCTTAAGAAAGTTAAACATTGTCTCCATTCCTCCATTTCATTCAATACGTATTTATCGGGAACACGCCATGTAGTAGGCATTCATGATTCATTAGTGAAAAGGGAAGGAAAATTCTAATTACTTTGAGAAGTTTTTGTTAATTTTGATTATGATAACTCATATAAAATGTTTAATGTAATACCTGGATCATCATGTGTCCTAATCAAAGCTTAACAAATATTTCAATTTGGGGGTCAATATTTCTTATAACACACCTGATTAAGTTCATTCAACTAATATAAGAGGTATGTTAAAATCCTGATATCCATATTTTAGTAATGAAAATAAACAAATTATTATCAGAAGTATAAATTAACTTGCATTATGAAAATTATTAGATTTAGGGTTTACGTCGAGAGCGAAGAATCTTGGAGATCAGTCTATGATTCCAGTGCTGAAGTTTATTTCATTGGCGCAGAGACCTTAGCTGATGTGTTCCCCATCCCTCGAATACCAGCATATTCTTTCTGATATTACTGGACTTCTCACTCCTACCTGCTGGGCAACATTCTCTTGTCATCTTTATATCAGAGCACAGAGAGGAGCCGTATCTGAAGTGATAAATTTCCACCACAGAGGACTCCAATCTGTTATGTGTCACCGCATACATCCCATCATCTTATATTGGAAGGAGGCCTTGACTTTTAGAAGGTCCTCACTATGTTGATGCTTTTGTGGATTTACCTTTAACAAAAGCTCCTCGCAGCCAGGGATCCGTGACCAGATAATGGGATCATTCACGCTGCCTGATTTATGCAGCAGCTCTCGAACTTTGTCATCCGTGATGCTCTTTCATTCCTTCCGCCAGGAACCACTTGAATAGAAAAGGCACAAGCCATTTGAAGGAAAAGCCCTAGGAAACAATCATTTAAGATAAGGAAAAATACTTTATTCACTAGTCCATATTCAATAAATATATCTAATTGAAAATTCCAAAGGTGTGTTTTATGAGTTAACTCCTTTCCTTTGAATTTTTTGTTCTTCTTGTAACAGTGAGTGCTTTTATCTCTGGGAGGCAACGTGGTGTTTTGTAAAAAAGCAGTGTATTCAGGTAGGCAAACCCAGGCTTAAATAAAATTTCTATCACATTTGTTAACTGCAGTTCTTTTGCAATGCGTTTATCCTATCATATACGTGGTTTCTTGTTTCTCTACTCATCTGGCTTCATTCAAGATTTTCTGTTTGTCTTTAGTTTTCTGCCGTTTGAATATAATAGGCTCAGTGGTAGTTATTTTGAACTCATTCTTCTTTGTAATCCCTCAACTTCTGGGATCAGTGGTATTGTCACTGTGATTGATTTTATAAATTTCCCAGCCATTATTACTTCAGATATTTCTCTGATTTGTTCTCTCGTGCTTTCCTTCTGGTATTACAATTACACATATTTCTCATCTTTTGAAATTGTCCTACAGTGTTTGGATATTCTGTTCTATTGTTATTATTATTATTTTCCCTTCACATTTCAGATTGGGTAATTCTATCTATTCTATTCAAGCTCACTGATTTTGCTCTTTCGTTGTGTCAAGTCTATTGATGATACCATCAAAAGCATTCTTTGTTTCTATTACAGAGTAGTTGACTTCTAGAACTTTCATTTTCTTATTTACAATATTTGTTGCTTACATTTACTATTTTTGCATGTTTTCCACTTTTCCATTAGAACTCTTAACGTATTAATCATAGTTAATTTAAATTTCCTCTCTGATAATTCCAACATATTGCTGTCACATTTTTTTGTTCTGATGCTTGCTTAGCCTCCTCAGACTGTTTTTGTTTATTTTTTTTTTAGTTTCCTTCTTTTTAGTATGCCTTGTAAATTTTGTTTGAAAGTCACATATGCTGTATTGGGTAATAGGAACAAAGGAAAATATGTCTCTATTGTGAGGATTTATGTTAATCTGGCTATGAGTCGAGCTGTGTTTAATCTTGCTGTAGCTCTAAGTGCCAGAGGCTTTAGTGTCCTTGTTTATGTCTCCCCTGATGACTTGGGGCTTCCCTGGTACTCTGTGCCTTACTGCTTTTTCAGCTTCTGTCCACTATTATTATTATAGTGGAGCCCTGTTGGTGTGGTGGTAAAACTTAGAGGAGGAGGGATTTCTACAATCTTCTAATTAAATCTCCATCTTGTATTAGGAATGCGTCTCTTCCCTGTGATCTTAACAATGTTTCTTCTGGCATAGCCACCACCCACCCCTTAGGTGAGTAAGGATGGCTACAGGGGACTGGACTGAGAGAAATCCCCTTTCTGGTCTCCTGTATAGTCTTTCCCCCGGAGGAAAAACCCCAAAACCTGTTGCCACTGAGTCAATTCTGACTCACAGAGACCCTATAGGACAGGGTAGAACAGCCCCATAGAGTTTCCAAGGCTGTGATCTTTACCAAAGCAAACAGCCACATTTTTCTCTCACACAGCAGCTGGTGGGTTCAAACCACTGACCTTTCAGTTAGCAGCCAGGCACTTAACCACTGAGCTACTAGGGATCCTTTCCCCCTGGAGAGTAGGCCTTTATTAAGGGAAAGTCTTTGTGCATATTTAGCAAGGATTACACTTTCCCTCTCCTTGCCAGAATCACAAGGGACTCTTTCACAGATCTTCACTGTGATAACCTGCTGGGTTTCTTAGAAGTTAAGTTCATGAAAGCATAGATTTCCCTCATGACTGTGGCCTCTTTTCAACGCAGCCTCCAGCAATTTGTCAAAATTATTGGGTGTTTGTAGCAGTTTATGGTGCCAGTGGTGTCTGCTCCAAGTAAGCAGATACTGGCTATGACTCTGGATTTGTCTCTCTCTCCAGATTTTTTGCTCTACAAACTTAATTCTTTGATAGGTCCACAAAAAGTCATTGATTTCCAGTTTGTACAGGTTTTTTTTTTTTTTTTTTTAATAAATATAAGTGTGATGACTTCCAAGTGCACTACATGCCAGAGCAAAAGTCAGATACAACACATATACACAACAATCATTATAGCAAATTATGATTGCATTCTAAAACAGAGGTATTAACTAAGTGACTTAGGAGCACTGAGGAAAGAACACACAATTGGGATGCCAGTAAAAGAGATATTTTGAGAGAAAATGCAGCAGAGTAGTTGCATTTTCACTGACTTTAATGAATGAAGAGATTTACCAAGTAGAAGAAGAACAGGAAAGAGGAATTTTTAGTAAGGGCATATGCACAAAGTCAGTGGATTTTATTATTTTGATTAAACTCTAGATATTTTCATTCATTCAAGGAAGAAA
>NW_004443950.1:5588151-5590605 GCF_000243295.1 Trichechus manatus latirostris
CTTATCGAAACACAGGATGGGAAGGAGCAGTTACCTAATAGAAAGAGGAATGTTGGGTGGATTTTTTAAAACATTTATTTATTTATTTTTTAATAAGATTTACTACCCGAGTGCTGCATGAGAGTTTGATTATATGCATCTATGTCAACACAGGAAAATTAGTTGCCCAACTTTCTAACATGGGAGAGGAAAGTGAAAGTTACTGACGCTTGAAAAACAGACTAACTTATGACCACTACACATGCACATCACCTAAATTGGGCTCTCCAAATGGCAGCAAACACCCTAGGAAGTAGTCTTACTCTTGCATTAGCACATCAAACTATCCAGAGGCAGAGCACCTAATTCCTTCCCAATGGTCTTCAGTTGTGGAACATTAAGCATCAGAAGTTCAAGTTTCTCAGGTGTCATAAGTCTTCTGAAGTAAAGCTGTGAATTTTATGCAGCCTCACACAACACAGACGTGGTCAGGATCTCCGCGTAACACTGCAGTCTGAGTGAGTGGGAGTAGGCAGCTGAAAACACCTCTAGAATATGTGCAATCTTGTGCATCAGTTATTAATTTAGTCAGGGAAACTATCCGTCCTACCATCAGCCAACCGGCCTCTGAGCCAGTCCATCAGGTAGCTGGGTAAGTATTCATCCATTTAATCAGTCACTTAGCTAATCAGTTAGCCATCCGTGCAGCTAGTAAACCAGTCAGCTAGCAAGTTAACCAGCCAGGCGCCAGGCATATAGTCAACCAGTCAACCTTTGAGCTAAGGAATAGTCTCTCCCATCATCTTGGCAGCCAGGCATCCAAGCCATTTGCCAATCAATCAGACATTCTGTCAGCCAGTTAGTCCTCAAATCTGGGACTACAGGGGGACTGCCTTGTTTGAGAAATGCTTTATTATTTTTATTCTCAACATTGTTATGGTTTCCTGCTTATTATCTTTTTCTTTTTTTTTTAATATATCATCATGTGTAAACTGAATCATTCCATTATAGATTTCCCCCTAGGAAGAATATTTAAGGTAATGCAATGTTGTGATTTCTGATAATCAGAACAGATACTCTATGGCAAAATGTTAATAGAGTCAGCACATTTGCACAAGCCATCTTAACATACTTAGAAGAATACTCACTCTAATATACATTTACTGAGAAATTAAAGGTATGATAATTACAGAAATATCTGTTTAGCACCCTAAGACTCTCAGACATTCCATTTAGTTAGCGGTTATTAAATAAGATTTATATTTTGAAAATAAAGCAGATATTTGCCTCTAAGATATAAAAAGTTAAGAATTTTGGGTGATTCAGATATATCTTTCTCAGTTATTTCAAACGAAGGGGACTGCCTTTATTGAGAAAGAAAAGTACGTTTGTTTATTCAACATTTGTTTATTCATAAATTCATTCATTTCACAATCACTTCTATGTGATATAATGGATAATGTTTAAACCCTGAAAATATAAAGGGAAAAAGAAAAAAAATGTATAAAGATCTCTGCTCTGAAGGACTTCATGGTCTTTTGACATTGGTGGACATTTAACTCACTGTACAAATGTACAGGTATTTACGTGACCATATAGGGGAATTTCCAGAGGAGGAGATAATATTGAGCTGAGTTTTGGGGAATCAGAGTTAGATCCTGTTCATTTGGGGTGGAGAGTGAATTCAAGGCAGAAATAGCAAGTCCTCTGGAAAGCATGCAAGACCCTTTCAGAGAAGTAGCAAGCGTTCTTTTTCCGTGGAGGTGTCTATGTGAGTGTGGAAAATACCACTCCATAGATGAGGAAGTGAGGACATAGCATATCCTTGTGTGAATTTCATCCTGAAAGCTATGGTGTGGCCATGGAAGGTCTTGTTAGCCTAACAGAGTTTCTGTGCTCATATATACAGTGACAACTTCTAAATGGCAGCTTTTATGTTCTAGGACATTAGTCTTTGAACTTTTTTGTTCATGTACTTCCAAATGAGTTTTGAAAACTTTACTGTCTCTCAAATACTTGAGACATAACGTGTCATTACAAATGCATGTGGTTGCAAATGATGTAATTCCTGGCACATTTTAAATGCTGAAATTTTAAAACAAGACACTGACATCCTTCTTTCAAATATATGCAATGAAATGTAAATCTTATAGTAAGTTGATAACCACCATCATCCATTTTATAAATTGATGAAAAAACTCTCCTTTAACAGAAATTTTATATCATAGTTTTTTTTCTACTTGAACTCTTCCTTTCATTATCATCAAGTTTATTCTAATATAATGATTTATTTTTGAAAGTATTTTATTTTTCATCCTATCCTACAACTTTATAATAAAAATTATATGTAAAGCCTTTCTAAATTATGCATAAAATAATATTTTCTTATTTATAACATCCTGTAGCCATAAGACTTTAGATATTTAAAAATTAATGGATTACTATTTCAGTACAATTAATATTAGTATAAAATTG
>NW_004443950.1:5591557-5593286 GCF_000243295.1 Trichechus manatus latirostris
GAGCACATTCCCCCATACACACCCTCCCAGTGACCAGCAGTGTGCCCCCTACCTCACCTGTCTGGAGACCAGTGGTGCAAGCTGCCCTCCCAGTAACTGGCAGTGTGAGCTTCTTTGCCACCTGCCAGTGACCGATGACCCATGCAATCCCTCTCTGATCACCTAGCAACCGGTAGTGTGCACCCACAATGCCCATAACCTGCCAACCAGTGAGAATGCTCCCTGCACCTATGCCCAGTAACCTACCAGACAGGCACATCACCTCATCAGCAACATCTGTTACATCCCAATAGGTGTCACCTGTACCTCTGCCAAACAACAAGCAGGAAATCCTAGTTCCCTCACCTAACATTTGACCTGCTACAACATCACACATCCCACACCCAGACAGTTCTGGCAGGCTGACTGCATATGCACTGACGCTCTTTGATTCCCCACCACTTACTGAAACACCAATTCGTACACGAACAGCGTGCCTATCCAATCCATTTCGGCAGCACTCTCTCACAGCAGCTACAGAGACATCCTGCCCTGACCTCCAGAGGACACAATAACAGCTAGCACCAACCTAAAAGGATCTCATGGTCCCACAAGGGCTGTGGAGGGACCCTGACCATTTAACACTTGTCACCCAGTATCAGGGAAAGAACCTGCTCTCCCATCTCCAATCAATCCTGACCACAGAAGGCTCGCACGTGGGAATGACCCATAATGCTTACCACAGAGAGAAAATCACACCCAACCAACAGACACCACCAAAGTCACACACAGACCAGAACCACAAAACAACAACAATTAAAGTAACACAAAGGAAGAAAGACATTCTAAACAGAAAGAGAAGAAACAAAGCTCCTGATACACCAAAACAAAACAAACATACAATCTACAAAGAAAAATATAAATAAATTAACACCTTAATGTGTCAGAGCAGACATTAACAAATCATACGAAAAAAAAACTATAAGATGGATCAAACAAGTGAGCAAAATAAAGGAGCAGAAAATCTTCCTGAGGAAGAAATGGTAATAGAACTACCCAATAAAGAATTCAAAATAATTATATTTAGCCTCCTTAAAGAAATCAGAAAAACACAGAAAAATATCTTAGAAGAATTCAGGAAAACAATACAAGAACAAAATGACAAACTAAATAGACAGAAATCATTCAAAAACAAAAATTAGAAATCCAGAAGATTAACAATGAAATACCAGAAATGGATAACTCAATAGAAAGACATAGAAGTAGAATTGAATTAATAGAAGAAAGAATCAGTAAATAGAGGACAAATCCCTTGATACTAATTTGTTTGAGGAACAATCAGAAAACAGAATGAAGAAAAATGAAGAAAGCCTAAGAGTTACGTGGGACACCATCAAGAGGAATAATTTACATGTAATAGGAATTCCAGAAGAGGAGGAGAAAATATATACAGAGAGAATTTTTGAAGAGATATTGGCAGAAAACTTCCCAAATATCATAAAAGACAAGGTGTCCGTCCAAGAAGCTCAAGAAACCCCGTACATGATAGACCCCAAAAGAAACTCACCAAGACATAGCATAAGCAAACTTTCCAAATCCAAAATAATGAAAGAATTCTGAGAACAGCTAGTGAAAATAGAAATGTCACTTGTACAGGGGCACAAATAAGAATAAATGTTGATTTCTCATCAGAAACCATGCAGGGAAGAAGGCAATGGGATGACATACATAAAATCCTGAAAGAAAAGAA
>NW_004443950.1:5594322-5600412 GCF_000243295.1 Trichechus manatus latirostris
CTCAGCAAAGATACAGAAGATCTAAATAACACAACCAACTTGACCTCATAGACATATACAGAACACAGCACTCAATATCAACACAGTACACATTCTTCTCCAATGCACATGGATCATTTCCCAGAATAGACACTACTCTAGGCCACAAAGCAGGCGTCGATAATTCAAAAACTTCAAAGTAATACAAGGAATCTTCTCTGACCATAAAACCACAAAATTAGATATCGATAACAGAAAGAACAAAGAAAAAAAAATTAAACACAAGGAAACTGAATAACACCTTACTTAAAAACTATTGGGTAACCACCAAAAAGGAGCCCTAGTGGCATAGTGGTTAAGTGTCTGGCTACTAACCAAAAGGCTGGCAGTTCAAATACACCAGTTACTCCTTGAAAACACTACATCCTATAGGGTCGCTATGAGTCATAATTGAAATTAAAAATAAAATTAAAAAATTCTTAGAATGAAATGAGAGTGACACCACAATATACCAAAACCTTTGGGACACAGCAAAAGCAGTGCTCAGAGGAAAATTTATAGCAATAAATGCATACATCAAAAAAAGAAGAAAGGCCCAGAATCAATAACTTAACCCAACTACTTGAACAACTAGAAATGGAACAGCAAAAGAAGACCACAGTTACCAGAAGAAAGGAAATACTAAAGATCAGAACAGACATAAATAAAATAGAAAACAGAAAAACAGTAGAATCAGCAAAATAGAAGTTGACTCTTGGAAAGGATCAATAAAATTGACAAACCACTGGCCAAATTAACAAAGGAAGGAAATGAGAAGATATCAATAACCAAATAAAGAAATGAAGTGGGTGACATTACAACAGAACAAAACAAGATAAAGAGGATCACCACAGAACACTATGAAAAATTGCACTCCAACAAATTTGAAAACCTAGAAGAAATGGACAAATTTCTAGAAACACATTACCTACCTAAACTAACACAAATAAACCAAAACCAAATCAAACCCATCACCACTGATTCCAAAAACTAACACAAATAGTGGTAGAAAAATCTGAACAGATCCATAACAAAAGAGATTGAAGATGTCATTTAAAAATTCCCAACAACAGCAAAAAATCCCCAGTCTAGAGAGCTTCATTGGAGAATGCTACCAAACATTCAGAGAAGAGTTGACACCAGTTCTACTCAAAATATTTCAGAACATAGAAAAGGAAGGCATACTGCCTAATTCATTCTATGAACCCAGCATAATTTTGATACTAAAGCCACAGTACTGAAAATCTCCTGGCTTGAAAATAGATTTATTATTCAGTCACATGAGTATTACTTTCATCAATATCTGGAAAGTATATCACAAAAATTTTTTACCAAGTCTTGATAACTTGTTAAATAGTTATTGAATTGTTTTGCTACTCTTCCACTTTGTTTAATGGGATATAGTCAGATATATAGTCTCATATTTTTCCACCTTGTTTAACCTGATATACTCAGAAAGAGTTGGAAGACATTAAATATCATTAACTTAAAACATTTATTATAATATCGTATGAATATGAACACAATTATAGAATTACTTTATTACTGAAGTATAAGTTGCATACATCAGAGTGCACAGATATGACTGATTGTATGGTTTACTGCATGGCTCAAAGGAATTTCATATAATTACTACACTTTCTAGATAAAGTCAATACCCTTGTTTTCTGACCTCTATTACCACTCTCTGAAGGTCACACTGAAGTGCAATGGGGAAGATTTTTTCAATAAATGGTTATTGGTAAACTAGACAATCATAAGAGAAGGAAGGAGATCCTGACCTTTACCACCACAAACAAACAGTAATTCTAGATACTTTGCAGATCTAAATATGAAAGAAAGAATAATGAAGCTTTTAGATGAAACATAAGAGAACAAGTTTGTTAACGTGGAGAAGACAAAGATTTCATTAACAAGGTAATGAAAGTACTGAACATGAAAAAAAGAAAAATCTAAGTATCAGATTATATTAAATTTAAGAATGCCTGTTTATCCAAATAATCCATTAAAAGAATGAAAAGACAACAAAATGGAGTGAGAGAAGATATTCACACTACTTACTATATCTTCAGAATATACAAAAAAGAAAAAAAAAAGGAAAAGATAGACAACCCGATAGAAAATTAGGAATAATATATAAACAGACATTTCACCCAAGGGATAATTTAAACAGACAATAGACATATAAAAGATGGTCAAACTCATTAGTCATCAGGGAAATGCACATCAAAGCTACAATGTGAAACCACCTCACACCCACTGGAAAGACTTTAATGAACTAGGCAGCCAATACCAATTAAGAGTGAGATTAGGGAATGGAAGGAATTCTCCCGATATAACCTCTTAGGAAAACTGGCAAGTTTTTTTTTTTTGTTTGTTTTTTTAAATAAAGTTAAGCATACTGCATGATGCAGCAATTCTTCTCTTAGTTATATGCCCAAGAGGGTTCCAGCATATTTAATGGGACTACACTGTCCCCCGTTTGCATTGCTTTGGTGCCTTTGTTGTAAATCTAGTGACCCTATGTGTTTTAGTTTATTTCTGGACTTTATCCATTCCTTTGATATATATATTTTTTATTCCTAAACTAATACCACTCTGTCTTAATTACTGTAGATAGTAAGTCTTGAAATCAGATACCATAAGTTCTCCAACTTTGTTTTGCTTCAAGATTGTCTTGACTGTTCTTAAGACTGCGTTTCCATATAAAAACTTTCGGATAATCTTGTCGATTTCTGCAAGCAAACAAATGAAAAACTTGCTATAATTTGATTGAAATGGTCATGGATCTGTAGATAAATTTGAACAGAATTAAAATCTTAACAATTTGGGTCTTCTAATGAGATAAGTGAAGAGCCCTGGTGGCACAGTGGTTAAAATCCTTTGGCTTCTAACTAAAAGGTCAACAGTTCAAACCCACCAGTCACTCCACAGGAGAAAGATATGGCAGTCTGCTTCTGTAAAGATTTACAGCCTTGGAAACCTTATGAGTCAGGTTTTACTCAGTCCTATAAGGTTGCTATCAGTTGGAATCGACTCAACTACAGTGGGCTTGTTTTTTTTTTTGGAATGAGCTAGGTACATTTTAAGGATTTGTATATTTTTTAAATGATGCAGTTCTGCTTGTATTTTCTACAACTTTGTTAATAACTCTAAATCAAAGATTATGTACACATTTCTCACAGCTGGCTGTGAAGTTTATGAACACACAATTCACTCATGACCATAGAAAACCAAAAATTAATCTTTCCATTTGTTTGTTTAGGGTGTTTAAGTTTGTTTGGTTGTTTAGTTGGTTGTATTTTGTTTGATTGCTTTTCTTTTCTCCTTCAATTCTGTCAAATTTGCCCAAGTAAATCCCTCAAGTGTCCTGGCGCTAATTTCATTCAAAATAATAGCAGCTCAGTACTGGCCATTAGCATTCTTTCCAGTGCTAAGAAACAACAAGTAGTTGTGTTTACAGTAGAGAGCTATAAATTACATTGAAATATCATTCAGTTAGAGGAGTCATTCTCCAAGACTGTAAAGAGATGGATGGTCTCCAGGGGAGGGTTGTCATAAAAAGGAAAATCAAACCAGCTGAATAATACAATAAGTCTCAGTATAAAGCTAGCTCAGCCAAGCAGGGATATGAAAGGTGGCAGCCTTGGAAGAGACGGCTGACAGATTTCATTTGTCGAGGATCAGATCTTGCCCTAGTGTCACATGTCATATTTTCCCACCACCCCTTTGGTGTTCTACAGGCACCCTCTCCAGGTGCTGTCAGGGGACTATGCAGAGGCTGCCAGTTAAAGGGCAGGCATGGTGAAGTATGAAATGCAGCTACTTTCTCCATTCTTCTTGACAGTAAGGTTCTAACACTCTCTTTAGCTGATTTAGTAATTACATAGAAAGAAAATGAGGCCAGAGTAGGTTTGGTTTTTCTTTCTTCTTTCCTTCTTTCTTTCTGTTCAGTCCCCCTCCCTTTCTTTTTCCTTCTCCCTTCCTCTTTATAATTAGACACATATTTTTATAATTATTCCTCTATGCTCATTATTTTATGAATGTAATATGTTTTGATTGACAGAGAAGAAATCCATCCAAATATCGTCTAAGGATTATGCTTGATTTATCAACTGTTGTGCAGAAAAGTCCCCCTGACCTCTCCATTCAATCATCTTTCTCTTACACCACCCCATCCCCTAGTCCCTGGGTGGTACAAATGGTTAATGTGCTCACTGCTAACCAAAAGGTTGGAGGTTCCAGTCCACCCAGACTCACCTTGGAAGAAAGACCTGGCAATCTACTTCAAAACATCAGGCATTGAAAATCTTGTGGACTACAGTTCTGTTCTGAAACACATGGGGCTTCCATGAGTCAGAATCAAATTGACAATAACTGTTTTTGGTTTGTTTTGATTTTTATCTCTCAACTTACCCATTTTCTTTTTTTAAAACCTATTTTTGTTGTTGTTGTTGTTATTGCGTCTGCTGTATGTCAAAGCACTGTGTTAGGCATCAAGGACTGAAAGATGTTCACATTTCCTCCCTGACCTCAAGTATTTCACAATATGTCCCTTCAATTGTCCCTTAGTCTTGACAATTGAGAATTCTACGTATCAATAATAAAGCCAAGGTCTTCACAATAAAGAGCATATTGAGTTTACTCTTAAACTTGAATCATGGTACTCAGAGCTTTACAAGTTATATATGAACACATGAGTAAAACCAAAAAAACTAAACCCATTGCCGTCGATGAGTAGGCACTTTAAATAAATTGTCTAATTTGCTCCCCCAAGAAAGCAGAAGAATCTAGGGTTTAGTTCAGCCTGAGATCCCAATAACTGAGTCACTGTATAATAGATGTTTATTTGGAGATATCAGTCAATGTCTTTCCTGGCCCTACCCTTGTCTCCTTTCTGTCTTTAACTCAATCACTGACAGTGAAATTAACATTATCAAAATTATTTCAATAAACACGTCTGAGTCTTATAACTAGAAAAATGATATGGTAATGCTCTAAAGAGAAACCAAGCATTCACGTCTTCATTGTACCTACTATATACTGTGAAGGATTATTTATGTTCTCTCCCTTTTTCTTTCCTCTCTCTCTCTCCCACAGACCACATACTGCATAAAGTTTATATGTCCTTTGTACAATTAGTCTTGATAAGAATCTTCAAAGGAATGAGTGAATAAATAAATGTTGAAATAAATGTATTTTTCAGTGTACCATTTTTGTAAATGATATTTTTGTAAACCAGAAGAGGAAAGGTTCAAATTATAAGTATTGGTCCTAGGTTTTAAATAATATATTGTGTGGAGAAAATTATAAAAATCTTCTGGACCATACATAACTTTTCATTTATATTTTGAATAATAACTATCTTCCATAAAGTTTGAGGATTGAAAGCAAACATTTATAAAATGCTTTGTAAACTATAAGTCTAGTATTATCATTTATATTTTTAATTTTGAGATTATTTCATTAAACATTTGGAAAAATATTTTTAGCATAAAATATCAGCGTTAGTCCTTTTTCCTCCATGATACAGTTTAATAAAATAAGTAATAAAGCTATATATGTTATTAGATGGGAGAAAGATGTGGCAGTCTGCTTTGGTAAAGATCAGAATCTTGGAAGCCCTATGGGGTAGCTCTACTCTGTCCTATAGGATTGCTATAGGGTCACTATGAGTCAGAATCAGCTCTATGGCAAACAACAATGACATGTTATTAGAAGTAGTCTACCTGAAATATTTATGTAGAAAAATTAAATAATTTTTACCGGAACTGAGATTTGATTATTCCCTACTTACTATCTATTAAATTAGCTATTTATAGTTTCATGGTTGCCGACAGAAGACACGCGTCTCATTGGTCAGAGACAAAGGATTTCATTACTCATAGCACAAGTAGCATGAACATTAGCATATTTGTGCCGATTCTGCCTGTCCCCCAAATCCCAATAAGCCTTGACAGACTTCTGTACACTGAATGGGTTGTCATGCATGAGTTTGAGAACTTACTATTTTACAGCAAGCAGTAAGCAAGATGGTTCTTTTTCTCTGAGGGAGACATTCCCTCATCCCTC
>NW_004443950.1:5601113-5601563 GCF_000243295.1 Trichechus manatus latirostris
ATTTGCACATGTGCACAAACTTGTGCACTCACACACAGTTTGACATCTCTATTTCGCCTATCCTTACATCCATCATCACCCTAGCACAAGCTATCAACTGCAATAGAGAACAAAGTTAGCTGCCTTCAAGTCAGCTCTGACTCATGGATACATTATGTATAACAGAACAAAATGTTGCTGGTCCTGCTATCTCCATGATTTGATATGTTTAGTCCATTCTTATGGCGACTGTGGCAATCCATCTCATTGAGAGTTTCCCTCTTTTTCACTGACCTCTACTTTTTGCCAAGAGAACAAATTAGTCTACCCTTTTTGCTCTGGTTTACTCCATTCCATTATCCATTATCAAAGTATTAGACAGAGTGGTCTCAAAATGCAAATCTAATCATTTATCTCCAAGCTAAGCCATTCAATTGTTTCTCATTTTTGTTGGGTTAGAGCAAAACTCCT
>NW_004443950.1:5603025-5604171 GCF_000243295.1 Trichechus manatus latirostris
TCTATCCATCCATACTTATATATCCTATTATCCTATTGGTTCTGTTTTTCCAAAGAACCCTGACTGATACTGAAGCCATCTTAGATTTCTGTCTACCATATTTCCTTTAAAAAAAAATGATTGCTGACCCTTGTCAAGATGCTAATGTCCAATCCAGACACCGTTCCCACCATGTAGCCCTTACTCCCTGTGCCTTAGCTACACTGGATGTTATCTAATTCTCATATTAGCTATGCTCTCTCCTATCATGTTCCTTTCCATATGATATTTTCACTGTTTAAAAGAACACTTCTCTCTTCATGCATCTGGTTAACTCCTTTTCTTCCTCCATGTGTTAGGGAATACCCCTCAGACTCTGGCCAGGTCAGCTCTCTACATTTTAGGGATCTATAACTCCATGCTTCTTTGCTTTATACCAGTTGTCGCAGCTGTACTTTTATATTTTTCCATTTGATTATTTGAAAGGGTGATGGACTTCCCCAATTTATCTGGGACTGAGTGGGTTTCTGGCATGCAGAACTTTCAATATAAGACTGTGGTATTTCCAGGCAAGTAGGAATAATTAGTCATCCTATTATTTCATTAATACTATTACCTTTCTTGCTTTCTGTTTTCTAAGCTCTATGAGTTCAGATACCATACCTCTTTCGGTTTACCAACTACCTGTAATTTTGACTTACAGTAGATGCACAATAAATAATAATATACTTAAAGTCTTCTAACAAAATTCACAGGATAGAGGTATCTTGTGACTTCCTACACAGAATATTTGGCGCTGACTTTCTCATATTTATTTGCCAAATAAGACCTACCAGCCACACCCACCTCCCACTTCAAGATAACTCTATGAATATCTAGACGAGTATTTAATGAAACATGGGACTTACATTCTAAAGAAAAATCAATTAAAGATTTGAAGTCAAGTGTTTGAAACATAAAGAGGGTGTCATTTCCTATACTTTTTTTCTGATTTTGTTCATTTTATTTCATTACTACAGTCAAATAGGCACAATCTAAAATGTTTGCAGACAGAAGATAAGGCAAAATGTCAACAATAGGCAGAAACTTGAATGCACAATTCACTCAAAAATAGGTGCAAAGGCAAACAAGCACTTGAAAAGATGTGCTATGTCAATTGCCTTTAGG
>NW_004443950.1:5608494-5618289 GCF_000243295.1 Trichechus manatus latirostris
CACTAAACGTGTTGCTAAGAGCTCTGGTTCAAGGGTTGGTATGTGACAACTGGAGGAACTCATTGTAGGGTGAAAGGAGAAAACTAAAATCTTTTCCCTGGAAGTATTCAATTTCTCCAAAAAAAGTCTTCTAAGTCTCCACAATGGGTTCTACTGAACTGGCTTCCAAATTTTGGAAGCGGAGTAGCAGGAGAGGAGTCTGGATAAGATGAATTCCACACTTTAATGAGTAGAAATTCGCTTACATTCCCTTCCCCATTTACAATGATGCCTCTCCCAAATCTCCTGCCATGCCTAGTGTCCCTGCCTCAAGACCATCTCTAGTTCATTTTATCCTAGGAAGAAACATGGCATGCATAGAGTGGGGTGGTATAGTGAAGGTGGGAGTCTAACTGTTAATTATATAGCCTTAACCATCACACATCCCTGGCTCCAATTCCTGAACTCAGTGGAATCATCCTGAGTGAATCCATTATTTTTCTTATAGCTCTGTACTTTTTGCTTCTAATTTTTAACACTGTGTAACACAATGAGGTCTCTGGGTAATGCAAATGGTTGGCACTGGGTTACTAACTGAAAGGTTAGTGGTTCGAACCCACCCAGCAGCATCTCAGAAGGAAGTCCTGGCTATCTGCTTCCCTATGGAGTTCAGTTCTACTCTGTAACACACAAGGTCACCATGAGTCAGAATCAACTTGACAGCAATGGATTTGGTTTGGTAATACAATTAACGATAATCTAGCTGCCATACATCATTCACATGTGCAAATATCATCTCACTCATTCTTTTAATATATACGAGATTTAATTTTAAAAAAATAAAGAAATGAGTCATCTACTATCATTTTAGTAGATGTTTGGGAGATGAATGCATGAATTCAATAAAATGTGCTAAGCTTCTGTTGTTTTTATTCTATGATGGTAAAATTATATTGCCCATGATTAATGCACCTTAGGCTTACATTTTAAGTTAAATACGAACCCTTTATTTGAGATTAACTTCATGTGGCATCTTAGCATTTCCAAATATTGAATTGTAATCAAACAAAGGGTCATTTCTGTTTAGAGATTTGTAGTTTAGCAGATGCCCCAGCTATTATACCTCTCTGGTGTCTACTCCACATTAATTAAAATTCTCATTTCTTCTGTCCTTGGCCATAGACCACTGATTTGAACAATTACTCCAGGTGGAATTTGCTGCTAGCACCAACTCAGGTGAATAATAAAATAGAACTATACTGCAGTTAATTTTGAAGCCTGTCAATGCCTTCATATGGAAACATACACATAATATTTTTTGATGTTAATTGTTGATTGCAGAAAATGAAGAAAATTAAGTCCCCCCACCCCCACCAGAGTCATCATTGTGCTCCACACTGTGTTAAAATATTGACATATCTTTTCTCATGTGACACCACTTCAAGGAAAACACCATGCATCCAATTCACTAACAGAGCCATTTGATAGATGAGGAAATGGAGGCTTAGAAAAGTTAAGAGCTTGCTTAAATACACATGTACTAGTGTTAAGAATAACAGTTTAAACGCTATAAATGTTTAACCTGGGCCAGAAATAGTAATGATTTATTTCTCTTTGTTAACTCATTTAATCTTCATAAAATTTAATCTTCATAAAGTTTCATATTAAAGCCACCAATGAGCAAACTATGATTCAAAAACAAACAAACTCATTGCCTTCGAGTAGATTCCGACTCACAGCAAGCCTATAGGACAGACGAGAACTTCCCCAGAGTTTCCAAGGAGCACCTGGTGGATTCGAACTGCCAACCTTTTAGTTAGCAGCCATAGCATTTAACCACTACATCACCAGGGTTTCTAAACTATGATGAGAGAAGTTAAAAACACACAAAATGAAACAAGACTTATCCAGGATGATGATGCTTAATGGTAGAATTGGGGTTCAAAATGAGAAAAATCTGATCCTAAGTGGTTCTTTTTTTCATACAATCATCACACAACCTGATACAAGTATATACCTTCCCACTATATGGAGTTTATTGAAAACATCAGTTAATATAATTTTGAATTTAAAGCAGTCTTTGAAACCCTATATATTGTTTTAGACCACCTGGAGTCTTGGATCTGTTCTCTTTTGGTGATAAATTCAATATCAAATTTGAGTCAAGGACACAGGCGTCTAAAGAGGCAAGTAACTAGGATTTCATCTGGCAGAAGACACTTCAATAGGAGCCTTTTTTTTTTTTTCTTCTGAACTGCACTTCGCACCTCTAATATCATTCCAGAACATTCATTCAGTGTTGACACCATTCACAATTGTGCAAATGACATTATCAGATTGTCAGGCAAATTGAAGCAATTATCTCATGAGTTTTAAGTAATGCACACATCGGCATATATTTGCCTTTTGATAACAAGGAGTGATCTGTCAGCTGGGAAGCAGGTCTATCATTGAAATGCTTTCTAGATATTTATTCCATTTCCAGGCGAATGACAACTTTGGCAATAAACAGTGATATTCTTTCACTTAAGGTGAATCTTAAGATTACAGAGCTGAGTTAGCACTGGCAGCTTGGCATATATTAGCATATGAAAACACTCAGCATTGTGTCTCTTGGGAAAAGCAATAATTAATCATAGACAAACAAATTGCAATTCTTATTATGCATAATAGTGAAGAAATAATATCTTAGCTTCACACAGGCTGGGTTTCAATGCGGAGGGGTTACGAAAGCTAAGAACTGCACAGTGGGAAGCCTTGTAAGAGTGTCTGAACATAAAGATCACTGTAGGATGCATTTCTCAGACAGAGAGAACAGAGCAAAACACACCATGGTGGGATAAATAATCATAATAATTAAAAACCTGAGTAAAATTATTTTTCACTATTGAAAACAGTGGTCAGATAATGCCCATTTCGTTTGGATTTCTATTTTAAAAAAATAGTCTAGTTCAAGGACAAAGGCAGGAATGGTCAACTTGCATCATATAATAAGAGGTCATGCAATTCAGCTTAGGTAGCACCGGTCCGCTTCCTGCCACTATTTCTCTACTATGTCTGCCGACTATCCAGTGGCCGTATGCATGTTGAATACAATCATACTCTCAGCTACCTTTTAAGAAGATTCAGTATTGTCACACAACACCCATTCATCAATTATACAAATATTCACTAATATACGAAGTTTGCTCAAATGTTGTCTACTGGGACAGAATCAGATGATAGATAGATAGATAGATAGATAGATAGATAGACAGATAGACAGATAAAGATTATATTGTATGGCCATGTTGTAAAGTCTGAAATTTACTGCCTTCTTGGATTAGAGGTAGATGCTGAAGTGTGTGCATGTGAGACTGCTGCTTAATTTGCTCTTCTCGCTTCACGAAATGTCCACTAAACAGAAAAAATATAAGGCCAACAACTACTAGTTTGACCATTTTTCAGGCACTGATGTAACAGTATAATGGAGTTAGTTCATCTGAAGACTTGAGTGCTAATTTTAGTGTTATGGATTGAATTGTGCCCCTCTACAAAATACATGTGTTGGGATCCTAACCAGTATACCTGTGGATGTAATCTAATTTAATGTAATGTAATCATCTACCATAATGTAATGTAATCAGTCAGTTCTGGTCATATCCATCAAGGGTGGATCCTAAACCTAATTACTTCTGAGTTACATAAACAGGATCAGAGACACAGAAACAAGCAAGAGTACATACTGGGGAAGAGAGACACCATGCGAGTTCTGCCAAGGAACCAAGGAGCTCCAGCGGCTACCGACAAAAAGGCATCAGTGTGGCCAAGACCCTGATTTGGACTTTTAGCCTCCAGAAATTTGACAAAATAAATTACTGTTCTTTATAGCCACCCAGTTATGCTATGTTACAGCAGCACCAGGAAACTAAGTCACTTAGTACCTCCATTAATTAAGTAGTGCATGTTTTGGAAAAGACATTTCAACTCTTCTAGTTTTATATCCCTATAAAATGGAGTTATTGGGCAAGCTAAAATTCCTTCTTATTCTTGAGAACTTAGTCAAAGCTGTTTAAAATCATATCCCTTTTCCCACCCATTCACTCTCATTAGATGCACTTGCCAAAGAGGGTTCCCTGACATTGTTCTTCTGCATCCTGCTTTTAGTGAGAACATAAAATGGGAAATGACTCAAAGAGAGGAAGTAACACAAATATCAGTAATACAAGGTGCAATATAATTTTATTGCATTTGATATGACTTTTCTGAGCTAAGCTAAAGCTAGCAGAAAATTCTGTATCTGATCATTAGTTCAGTGTTCCGTGGAATAAAGTACTTCGAGAGCTATAAAACTGGGTTGTATCATTTGATTTGAGGAAACTGAAGATGAGCCTAGTAACACACACATATTACTCAATTCAAGTCTTCTTTTACATATGCTATTATGACTTGCATAATTAAGGATATGAAAATTACAGTTAATATTCTATTTGTCCCATTTCACACATTACTTTCTTTTTATTTATCCCCTGAATTGTCCCCAGGGTTCTATCTTTGTACTTTTGAAAGAGTTTATTTTTAGTAACACCATAAGTAAGCTTGTATGTAATAGCAATGAGACACACAGAATCCATTTCTTTTCTAATCAGCACTGTGATGATTTATACATTACTTTTTATTATAAGACAAGACAAAATGATATGGAACTGTAATGCCATATAGTTGAGTTTCACAATGACAGGATAAATGTACAACCGTTCTCCAAACTACCTGGATATTGGTCATGAATGAATGTTGAGCTTTTTTTTTTAACCAGCATGGTGATAAAAGAGGAAATGTTCGAAATCTTACCAAAATAATTAAAAATGTAATTGAACAGTATGATTTGGCTTCAAAAGTCTTCAAATCAATTTTATAATTACTCATCTAACAAATAAATATTAAGTGTCAAGCTTTTTCCAGGTGCTAGAAATAGAATAGTAAAATGGAAGAGTGAACAAGCTGCACAAAGTGCCTGCCCTCAGGGCACTTTCAATCACCTAAGGAGATAGTAGAAAATACCAAATAAATAAAAAAGAAAATTTGACAGCAACGTGTGCTTTGAAGGGAATTGACAGGGTCCTGTACTTAGGTCAGGAGTCCTGGTGGCACAGTGGTTAAGAGCTCGGCTGTTAACCAAAAGGTCAGCAGTTCAAATCCACCAGCCACTCCTCAGAAATTCTATGGGGCAGTTCTACTCACTATGAGTTGAAATCGACTTGACGCCAACAAGTTTGGTTTTTTTGGTTTGTACTTAAGCCAAGGGATAGAGCTAGTGAGGTAAAGGGACGATTGGTCACAAATCATCTACAAACTTCTAAAGGCCGTACATTTCCCAATGGTAGGCCTTCTACACCTTTTTCCGGCATACAATTCTACCGACTAGACATACTACAAAAACTCCAAATGCATCATGTACAGAATCAAACCTATCAGCCAATGCCTAAAATTTCTAAGTTAAGCTTACTCATTTTTCAGTTTTCTACTAGTCATTTAACTCTACTGATTTACCACCAAAATATATCATAAACACATTCCTTTTCTCCATCTCCACTGTAAATACCCCATAATTCATTTACTGTTGGATGCCTACAAATACCAGGTTCTATGCCATTTATTTTACAAGTTTTATATACATAATCTTCACCATAAGATAGTTACTAGAGTCTGCTTTTTAAATCACTATTTTCTTAAACTTTGTTCTTTCTTCTAAACTATTGCAATGTCCTATTTGAGAGCTCTGAAACATCAACCCATCACGTACAGCATTATTATATCACCAATCTCCCACCACCATAAAATTTTTTAGAAGTTTGCTAGCACTTGTGTTAATGGTTTGGAAACCCTGGTGGTGTAGTGGTTAAGAGTTCAGCTGGTAACCAAGAGGTCGGTGGTTTGAATCCACCAGGTGCTCCTTGGAAACCCTATGGGGGCAGTTCTACTCTGTCCTCTAGGGTTTCTATGAGTCAGAATCACCTCAACAGCAACCGGTTTTTTTTTGGTATGTTAGTGCTTTAGCTCTCCGGCTGATAACCATAATCACTTGAAAACACACACACACACACACACACACACCCCTGCATCTAAAGAATTATAAATCAAAGGAGTAAGGATTAGATATCTATTTTTCAAAATGTTACAGGTGATTCTGACAATCAGCCAACATTGGTGGGCTATGGCTTTCCAGATTTTCTGAGTCTCTCATTATTTGCGATGCATTTACCCAAAATGTTTCCGCAGCTATACCTTTAACTTTTCATTATGGGTTAAACTGTGTCCTCCAAAAAGACATGTCAAAGTCCTAACTCCCAGTACCTGTGAATATGACTTTATTTGAAGATATAATTAGTTAACACGAGGTTATAATGGGGCAAAGTTGGCCGTAATCCAATATGACCAATGTCCTTATAAAGAGAAGAGACATACAGGAGAACACCATAGGAAGAAAAACGCAGAGGGAAGTCATTGGTCATGTGGAAACAGAGGCAGATATTGAATTTTTGCTGCCACAAATCAAGAAACACTGGGGCCACCAGAGCTGAAAGAGACAAGGAAGGATCTTCCACTAGAGCCTTCAAAGGGAGTATGGCTCTGCCCGCACCTTGGATTCGAACTTCTAGCCTCCATAAAGGAGCCAAGAGACACAAGTGTTAAGCACTCGCCTGCTAATCAAAAGGGTGGTGGTTTGAACCCACCAGCTGCTGCACGGGAGAAAAGACTTGGCAATCTGCTCCTGTAAAGATTATAGCCTAGGAAACCCTATGGGAGGAGTTCTACTCTGTCACACTGGGTCACTATGAGTCAGAATCAACTAGATGGCACCCAATAACAAGCCTCCATAAATGTGAGAGAATAAATTTCTGTTGTTTTAAGCCACCCAGTTTGTGGTACTTTGTTACAGCAGCCCTAAGAAACTAATACACCTCCTAATGTGATTCAGTGTTATTAAACAAGTTTCCCCAAACTCACCATCTTCTCTTAAGGCTCCACAACTGTTCATAAAGTTTACACCTGTCTGGAACAACATCCATTCTTCCATTTTATTAGCAAGTCCCTTCCCAACAGTCAATCAAAATTCACGTGTGTCTCCTATGGGTGGATTTCTCTCTCTACTCAGGCTTCAAAGTTCCTCCTCCTATTCCATCCTGTGTTAAGAGATTGAATTTAACAATTATTATCAGGCCTCTGTTTTTCACACAGGGAGACATGAGAGGGAAAATTACATCAGAGCAGGAAATTGTTGATTGAGTCTATTCCAAGATTTATCATTAACATGCTGTGATGAAGATGATGATGATCATTAAACTGGAACCAATACTGTGTACATTTAGTTTAATAAATTCAACCAAACATGCTCACCTATGAAATAGGGGAGGGAATGCAACAGAACTACAGAGAAATTACAGTCAATTCCACCCAATTGTACATTAAAAAAAAAAGGAGATTATTACCTGCTGGCATAACCAGGATTCAAATCTATATTTGTATTATCATAATTTTTTTCCATTCCCCCATACTTTTGCCTACCCGAGTCACTCAGGTAAAAACTGAATTTGAGGGCATCAGTCAGGCAATAAACACTGAAGAAAATACATATTAGAAAGTCATAAAATCTGGGAGGCATGAGGATATTGATGAGATGGACATTCCAGAGAGAGAAGAACAAATGCAAAGGGAATATACTTGGTGTGTTAAAGAAGTTGCACAGAGGCCAGAGAGGGTGTAAAGACGTCAATAAGGGGAGCATGGAGGGGATGAGATGAGAGATAACAGGAGACAAGTTGTTGTAGGGCTTGTATATGGATAAACAGTTCTGAAATATTTGGAGCAGAAGAGTGACTGATCTGACTTATATTTTAAACAATTCTGGGCACTGACTGGAGAAAGCTAAAAAAAAAAAAAATGGATAAATCTACTTTTCTACTTGATCCATAATACTGAGCCCTTTGTTTTTTTACTAAACCGATATTTTCTGCCTCATTTGGAATATTTTGATTTATTTTATGTACCACGCAAATTGCACCTCTCTTTAACGATCACACATCCCAAACCAGTAAGCCTCCTGTACATTGTGCTATTACCCAAGAGTTGGCCAAATGTGGTTCCAATTTTACCTGTCAGTAACAAGCAGTTTTGTCTTATATTTCCTCATGCCACTTAAGCTTAGGCCTCATGTATGTAAAAGAATTGGTTGCATTAAATTTTAGTAGCTAATCTACTAGCCACGTACAGTTCTAGGTTTAGTATTTTTGCTAATGAGATTCATGTGTGTTGTCTACTTCCAGGCTAACAGGTTTTTTTTTTTTAAAAAGGACTTTCTGCCCTAAAAGTTTGAGGAACATATTCAAAGATAATGCATTAGCCTGGCCACAGTGAATTTTATGGGAAATATCAATCACATAATAAAACTTAAAAAGATCAAAGCAGCGATTCATCTGTCAAAGAGACTACACACCACTGTTACTGGCATGTGAACTCCTAGAATTACCGGCTTGCCCGCACTCCATCAACTGGCGCATTGTCCTTCTTCTTCTTTGTCTCCTTCTGAATAGACACCTCCTGGGACAATTTATTCCTTATCATTTGCTACAGATATGTACCTCTTTACTTTCTTCCCCACCTCCCCCGCCGCCCCTGTGAAACTAGAGTCCACATGGTGTCCAACTTAACTTACATTTTGTTCACCTTATTTCTGATTAAGCACAACCTTGCAAATGATTATGTAGGGATTTGGAGGAGATTGGCCAATTATTCCTCCCTCCATCTCAGCTAGCCTTGGGCTTTGGGTTGGGTTGGCTGCATTCACTTACCATTAGCTGCTAACATTAAAATAAAGTGGAAGCCAGTGGCTACATATTTCTGCTTTTTACGTCAAATTATAAAACAGCTTTGCAATTCTGTTAAGATTCAGAGACTATTCAGAGGTAATTTGTTATTATATTTATTGCATTATTTACTTATTGGTAAAAGGTAGCCCAGAATCAGCCTAATTCACTCTACCCCTTACCAATTTAAAAAAAAAAAAAAATCTCCACGGCGTTTGTGTTAAGGATAAATTCATATGACAAGGTGAAATGAGATTAAGGGAGATGGGAAGATGAGAGGGGTATTTAATAATTTATCAGGGTACAGTGTCACATACCTCATTTTTAAAATACATAGCACAGAATAAAGATTAGGTTGCTATGTTGAGACTACAGTCTAGTTTATGTTTCTGAAGAGAGGCATCATGCTACAGGGAAGAGAAAACAGATTTGGAGCAGAGATACTTGGACTGGGATTTGGCTCTGTTCTAATTGTGTCAGATCATCACTGAGCCTGTTTTCTCATACATATGTGTATATAATAAATAAATTGCTATTGAATTGATTCCAACTTATAGAGACCCCATATGTTGTAGAGCAGAACTGTGCTCCATCAAGTTTTCATGGCTATGAACTTTTAGAAGCAAATCACCAGGTCTTTCTTCTGGGGCATCTCTGAGTGGGTTGGAACCACCAACCCTTCAGTTTGTTGCCCTAAACTCAACCATTTATGCCATCCGGAGAGTCCTCCTCACATATAAGGGGATAATAATACCTACGTCATAAACTAGTCATCAAGCCTAGAGGAAATAAAGGGAGAATGCCCAAAATGGTGATTTTCTCTAGAGAAAGAGCCCATAATGTTTTCTTTTTCTTTTTCTGGACAACCTTACAAGCTACCTGGTGGGAACTAGTCACTCTATATGGAAATAAACCCTCTATGTGGAAGACACACAGCATCTAGCTTGTCCTCGAGTATTCATTGGATAAAGGA
>NW_004443950.1:5618768-5621594 GCF_000243295.1 Trichechus manatus latirostris
TCAATGTATTCTTAAACAAGAACCTTAGAGGGCAGTGAGCTTATGTTAATGGTGGAGGCACAACTCAGAAAAGGAGGGTGAGGATGGTTGCACAACTCGAAGACTGTAATCAATGTCACTGAATTGGACATGTAGGAACTTGAACTAGTGTATGTTTTTGCTGTGTATATTCTCAACAACAGCAACAAAAAATAAATTACTTAAAAAAAGGAGCAAAAGAACATTAGACATGGATTTAAGAAGCCTAGGTTTTCCTCCCACTGCCACCATTAGGTTGCAGATCTACGTAAGTTTTCTTTGGAATACTCACCACATTCCCAGGTTCTTTCCCAGAGTTAACACATAAAGGATGCACAAAGCCAAATATATCTTTCTTCTTAGAAACTCAACTTCTTCATTTTCAGAAAAACAAGCTTTAAGAAAAAAAAAAAATCAATAACTCAACTCCCTTCTGAAGGCTCTGTTTTGGCCCCTCAGTTCTTTGTCTCCGTGGCATGCTGTGATATTATCTGTCTCTCTGCAAGACACCCAGTGAGAGAGCTGTCAGTATGACCTCCACTGAAAAGGGCTAGTTTATACCTAAACCAGGGTTTCTCCTCAGTCTATTGAAAAATATTTTACTTTACCCCAGTGACTTTCTGTTACTATTTCTTTCATTTGTTCAGATGAATAGGAAGGGGCTGGAGAGGAGGGAGCAGTAGAATACAACAATCAGAACACAGGTATAAGTTCACTGGATAATAAGCAACTGTTATTCTCACTATTGGAAAGCCTACGTTCGTTAAGTTTCAGTAGTCATACTTGAGACTGGAAATTTGGGATTCAGACTGATTTTAACTTTCTAAAAATCTTATTATTTTAGATTATTCTTGATATTATAGTTACAATGTCCAAAAGGCCAGGGTTGTACAGAGCCATTTTTAATCAGCATATTCCCTTCTGTTTAAATGTGCAAAAATCTAACATTGTGTGTCCGGGGCACACCTCCACCCCACTTCTTGAAGCATGAACAGAGCAATAAAATCCGCAATCACACTACCGCATCTGTTGTTCTAGAAAACAAGACTGCCACAATTTATTTTCATATGTGATTTACTCTATCACTTCCAATTACAGTCTGAGATTTTGGAATGTAGGACCGATGTCCTGCATCTGATATTACTCCTCCAATACCTGTAAGTCCGAATTCAGCATGGATATGAAAATAAGCACAAGGGCAAGGTCTGCACAGAATGAAGTATTAAATTAGGAACAATAGGTAGCAGATTATATTCCTCCTAGTAAGAGCCAGCAAAAATAAATAAATAAATAATCGGACACAGAGCCTTTTGAAAACAGTGGAAAAATCTAGTAAACTCTGACTTTAATCTCTTTTTCTTTAATGTCTAATAGTTCTTGTACTGTGAGGTGATTCAAATATGTACCTTGTATACACACTATGGATTTGTAGATTAGCAAGAACTGGCAACCATCATATTCTTCACATCAGAGTTTCTTACAGCATGTACCATCTGAAAGAGTATTACCTGGCAGATTATTAAATCCTAAATAAAAACCTTGGGAGGGGGGTTCCAATTCTTGTATACAAACATGAGAAACCTTGTTCTATCTCCTAACATCTTAAGTCATCTCCTAAATAATATAGAAAAGCAATGGATTAAAAATAGATCTTTGCCTTTTGAAGCCCACAGACGAGTCATTGTTTTCATAATGAACTGAAGACAGCCTGATTGACTTGATTTGTTCTGTTGGAATCCACACGGGCTTCTGATCTGACACGTGGTCTAAGTGACCTGTAAACATGCACCAACAATTGTCAGTTAGGTCTGGGTGGTGGGAAGGATAGGCATATCAAAATTATGTTTAAGTCTCTGACTTATCACAATTAGGTTGCACAAATTACTTTAGCTCCCTAAGTCTCATTTTTCTTAACTGTGTGGATATACTTACATGGTTGTTATTTGCCATTGAATTGGCTCCAGTTCATGGTGACCTTATGTATAACACAACAAAACATAGCCTGGTCCTGCACCAGCCACACAATTGTTGGTATGTTTGAGCCATTGTTGTAGCCACTGCGTCAATCCATCTCTTTGAGAATCTTCCTCTTTTTCACTGACCCTCTGCTTCACCAACCATGATGCCCTTCTCTAGTGAGCGGTCTTTCCTGATGATGTGTCCAAAGTAAACAAGATGAAGTCTCACTATCATCACTTCTAAGGAGCATTCTGGCTGTATTTCCTCCAAGACTACTTGGTTCGTTCTTCTGGTAGTCCAGAGTATATTCAATATTCTTTGCCAACGCTACAATTCAAACGTTTCAAACTTTTTTTTTTCAATCTTCCTTTTTCTTTGTCCAGATTTCTCATGCATATAGGTGGCTGAAATGACTGCCATTGGGTCAGGCACACCTTATTCATCAAAGTGGCATCTTTGCTTTTTAACTCTTTAAAGTGGTCTTTTGCAGCAGATTCTCTCAATGCAGTACGACATTTGATTTTTTTTTACCGCTGCTTCCATGGGCATTGATTGTTGATTTAAGTAAAATGAAATCATTGACAGCTTTAATTTTTTCATAATTTATCATGATGTTGTTTATTAGACCAGTTGTGAGACTTTTCCTTTTCTTTATAATCTATATTGAAGGCTGTAGTCTTTGACTTTCAACAGTAAGTGTTTCCATATATGATACCTCTCTCATATTTTGAAGAGAACTTAGTACAATGACAGACACATTGGAGATGCTCCAAAAATAGTTCATCTTAACAAACAGATTCTTTAATACAGGGCTGCTGAAAATCCAGAGGAATACACACACACACACAC
>NW_004443950.1:5622800-5638639 GCF_000243295.1 Trichechus manatus latirostris
GTTTCCAAGGAGCAGCTGGTGAATTTGAACTGTCAACCTTTTGGTTAGCAGACAAACGCTTAACCCCTGTGCCACTAAGGCTCCATAGTTCGTGTTTTTGTTAGAGGTTTGCCTTTGCCAGAGATGAATTAGCATCTGCCCCCATAAAGTGTTGGGTTGAGATAAACTCAGCTGTTTGCTCTCCCTTCTTGTTGGGTGACGACTGAATTGGGGATTCCATTTTACTCTCTCTCATTATAATGAAGTTTCATCAATGGAACTGTATGAATGAACAAGCATAGTTTACCTCACAGTCCTCAGGAATTACATTGAGTTTAGAAATTAGGTAGACTAAATTTTTTCTCAAAATGTATTGGCTATCTTTATGACTGTAAGACCCACAAGGATGGTGTTTATGATATTCTAGAATCTTTAGCAGTTTCAGTTTCATGAAAATCTTTTGAAAGTTTTCAGGAATTATGTGGGTTGACTCTCTTCCCAGCTTCCTTCCCCATCCCCCCATCCCTTCTTATCTCTTCCTAAAGCACTGATTCTGTCCAATCCCAAAAATGTGCAGTGTTTAATGAAAAGCTCTTAAGTCTACAGCACTTTCTTGCCTGTTAGCACTGTCCCACATAGAACTTCATGCAACAGATTCTTGGTAAATGCTTAATAATTGAGGAAGCTGTTTTAGAGTAATGGATAAACCATTGGATTTGAATTCTGAATAATCCATTCAGTCTTTCTCATTAAGTTTCTGTGAAAATTTAAGCAATCAGTTCATCTGTCTAGATTTCAATTTTCTTCTCTGTAAAAGAAGGTATTTTATATGAAGTTATTATAAACTACTCTGTCCAATTAAACAAAGAATCTTAAGATATGAATTTTTTCTTGAACATCATAGGAATTCATTTACTCATCACATATTTGTCAAGCTCTTATAATGGGCCAGGCACTGAAGCTTACTGTGGGAATACAATTTTATAACTAGACACTTTATTTTCTGAGCACCGTGATTCACTAAAAAGTGTTTCACAGATTTTGATGGTTTCTTGTGGCTGCCATCGCTCAAGAAGCTGCCTATAATATTCAAAATTATGTACTTTTTTCCTAATTATAAAAGCAGTACATGTTGATTGAGAGGACTTAGGCAAACATAGAAATGCATGGAAAAAAAATAATAATGTCCATAATCCCACAATTCAGAAGGAATGAGCTACTGAATTTTGAAATTCCTATACTTCCATTTTATTCTGCCTATGTATATGCATATATGATGAATGTGTATGTTTGTACAGTAGTGAGTTAATATAATATTACATTGTTATTGTTGTTGTGTGCTGTCAAGTCGATTCTGACTCATAGCGATCCTACAGGACAGAGGATAACTGCCCCATAGGGCTTCCTAGACTGTAATCTTTAAAATTGAAATCCACAGTCCCTGGAGAAGGATGTTATTCTTGATAAAGTAGCGGGTCGGCAAAAAAAAGGAAGACCCTCAATGAGATGGACTGACACAGTGGCTGCAACAATGGGCTCAAGCATAACAACAATTGTGAGGATGGCAGAGGACCAGGCAGTGTTTCATTCTGTTGTATGTGGGGTCTCTATGAGTCCAAACTGACTTGAAGGCACCTAACAACAACAGCAATCTTTACAGGGGTAGATCTCCAGGTCTTTCTCCCATGGACGTGCTGGGTGGGTTCAAACTGCTGACCTTTAGGTGAGTAGTCAAGTGCTCATTGTCCTGAGTCAATTCTGACTCATAGAGACCCTATAGGACAGAGTAGGACTGCCCCATAGCATTTCCAAGGAGCAGTTGGTGGATTCGAACTGCTGACCTTTTGGTTAGCAGCCAAGCTCTTATCCACTGAGCCACCAGGGATCCATTTTGTCCCACCAACCAAAAACCAAACCAAACCCTTTGCTGTCGAGTCAATTCTGACTCATAGCGACCCTGAAAGACAGAGCAAAACTTCTCCAAAGGTTTCCAAGCAGCAACTGGTGGATTTGAACTGCTGACCTTTTTGGTTAGCAGCCATAGCTCTTAATAACTGCATCACCAGGGCTCTATATATGTATAACCAAAAAAAAAAAAAAAAAAACAAACCCATTGCCTTCGAGTTGATTCCAACTCATGGTACCTTATAAGACAGAGTAGAACTCCCCCATAAGGTTTCCAAGGAGCAGCTGGTGGATTCAAACTGCCGACCTTTTGGTTAGCAGCTGTAGCTCTTAACCACTGTGCCACCAGGGTTCTGTTTGTATATAGTAGCTTTATATTCCCTCTAAAGAGAAAGAAAAATATACTTGGTCAAAATGGGTGAAATGTAATACTCACTTCCTTCTCTTGTAAAAGGCAATCAATGGAATTTTTATCCCTGCAAAGATGATTGTTTATCATCAAGCTCCTCAAGAGCCATCTAATGGTATTAATCATTCCTACATTTCCTTTCAGTGTACCAAACTAAGGAGTCCAAAATCATGGGGCTTCTGAGTAATAAAACAATTTTGTGTCTTGAATTCTCATTTTCCCAGTATAAAGCGGAAATTGTCACACTGCTTTCTGCTAAACTATTTTGTTCACAAAATCCTCCTGCAGCAATAATCGGCTTGACGTTCATATACTAGCCTCGGTTCAGGTATTGAAGAAAGGCTTATCTTACATCCTTTCATTAGAAGTTTGTCAAGAATAGGCTCGTTTATAGACGATTTTCTGTTCTCTATCCAGTCTTCATTTCCAAAATCTTTTTTTAAAATTATTTATTTATTTTTGGTAAAAGCTGGATTCTGATTCGGTGGTGACAATTTACTTTGCTTAAAATCCATACTAGATTTAAATGGGACCTAGTTTGCATGCAATATTGAATTCAAAAAAGAATTGAGCATCATTTTGGGAGGAAAATAATTCAGTGGACTTTCATGATTCACATTTGAATGGGATAACTGGTATGACCAGATAAGAGCTCAAATTTATGATTTCGTGTAAAAATGACAGAAGCTGTCATTAAGGTTGCTCTAAGTCAAATAAAAGGCCAAAGACAAAAGTTTTTTTTTTCTCATTTTTGTATCTAAGTATATCTTGAAGAAATTGACATTTGTTCAAAAGGAAAAAAAAAAGTCAAAATCATTCTACTTGCTCCCTTAGCTGTAGATGATAAAAGTTGAATTGAAAATAATCCCCCAGAAATAATTCCAAATGCTTTAGAATGCCTCTAGTTTTTAAGACATATATATATATATGTGTGTGTGTGTGTGTGTGTGTGTGTGTTATGTGTAGCATGAACAAAATTAGATCACTTATTATGATTCACACATCAAGTCTATCTGCCTCCCCCTAGCATTTACGAATAAAACATCCCCATGTCATCTAATGCTGGTGCCTCAAAGGAGCCAGGTTAATGGAGAAATGTGCTGCCACCACTCTTTGGAGTTAAGATTTCCCTTACCCTCACGACAATTCCTGTGGCACACCTTTCAAGAATGTGGTTCTTCCATAAAGTAAACTCTTGATTCTGGAGCTGAACTGCAAGGTCTTATAGAAGGAGATCCAGACTTGCAATTCCAACCGCCTACTGAAATCACAGCCTTTTCCTTCTTTTACTCTGCTACTCTTTTTTTCTCATACTTCTTACCTTTCTCATTCTGAAATTTCTTTTGATAAAATTTTGACTCCCTCTCATTTCTCAACTATTTCTAGTTTCACAGATTGAAAACCTGGAATGAATTTTTAACTCCTTCCTTTTCCTAACTGCCCCCGTCTCCCACCCATGATCTACCTCCAGTGAAGAACCATGCCCTATCCATTTAAAGATGGTCTAAACCTCTACTAAAACTTTGCCCAACTTCCCAGCCATCTAAGATATTCTGCTGGTCTCACCCCTTTGGGAGCAAGGGAGAATGAAGAGAACAGGATACAAAGAAAAGAGTAGTCCAAAGGATTAACGGACCACAGGTACCACGGCCTCCACCAGACCAAGTCCAGTACAGATAGATGGTGCCCGGCTACCACCACTGACTGCTCTGACCGGGATCATAACAGAGGGTCCTGGACAGAGCTGGAGAAAGATGTAGAACAAAATTCTAACTCACAAAAAAAGACCAGATTTACTGGCCTGACAGACTGGAGAAACCCTGACAGTATGGCCCCCAGACACCCTTTTAGCTCAGAGGTGAATTCACTCCCGAGGTTCACCGTTCAGCTGGGGATTGGACAGACCCATAAAACAAAACGGGACTAATGAGGTACAGCAGTCCAGGACAAGGACTAGAAGGCAGGAAGGGACAAGAAAGCTGGCGATAGGGAACCCAAGGTTGAGAAGGGACAGTGTTGACATGCCGTGGGGTTGTCAACCATTGTCATAAGGCAATATATGTACTAACTGTTTAGTAAGAAACTATTTGTTCTGTAAACCTTCATCTAAGGTACAAAAAAAAAAAAAAAAAAGAATTATCTATGTGAGACCAAATTGACAACAGCAACTCAAAAGGTTTGATGGGAAGCCTAGGGGGAAGTAAGTTGAAGATAATGGTGATGGAATAATTTGGAAAAGGATAGTGAGAATAGCAGCACAACTGGAAGAATGTAATCGATATCAATGAATTATACATGCAGAAATTTCTGAAATGGTGTACCTTTGGCTATGTATATTTTCACCAAAAAAAAAAAATGGTCCTCCAAGGTCGAGAAGGGAGAGTGTTGACATGTCATGGGGTTGTTAACCAATGTCAGAAAACAATATGTGTACTGACTGTTTAATGAAAAACTATTTGTTCCGTAAACCTTCACCTAAAGTACAATTAAAAAAAAAAAGTAATTAAAAATAAAAAGAAAACTTTGCCCAACTTCCATAATCACAGAAACATGACGGTTCTGCCACTTCCATACCAGACAATTGTCACAGGATCCTAACTGGCTACCCTGCTTTTGGTATTGACACTTTCAGTTGAATTGATCTTCACACTCTTGACAAAGTGGTAAACCGAGAATGGAAATGAAAGCACGCTCTTGATTAGTCAGTTTAATAGTCTCCCCTTCCTCTGCCTGATCTCTTGCATACAGCAGTTAAATTGCAGAATTCAAAGGCTTACATTGTCTCTGGCCAGCTCCTGTCTCACAGTTCCTAAGTATGGGTTGCTGGGATTTAGTGACTCCTAAATGGAAGTATATTTAGTGAACATTGCAAGAACTGTATCCATGACTGAACTCAGGCACCAAAACTACTTTCCCTTGTTTTGTTTATGGCAACCCTTTCTAAACTTCACCTCATATTAGCCACCAGCTTCTGAGTTAACACTTGCTTAAACAACTTTTGAAGCTGTTGACTATGGTTTTAAATTTTGCTTTATATCCTTATTTTTTTTCCAAGTATTTATTATTATTTATTATTATACTGTGTTCTCATCTTAGTCTTCTCTGTTTGATGACCTAGATCAATTCTCCAACATTTGCTTTATTACTGCTCTGAAAACTAAAAATATATAAAAATAAAAACTGCTGGAACATAAGATATGATACATCAAGGAAAATAATACTTATAAGAACAATTTGATTTGAGAAATGTCTGTAAGTATATTGTCTTCACCTCTTTTATAGAATAGTCTTGCTTTTCTAGACTAAAAATTGAATATACTTCCAAAAGTTACGTACTTACACTCTACCCCTCCTTTCTTCTCTCTCTCTCTCTCTGCGTCTCTCTGTGTCAATATTGTCTCTTCCCCCAGTTATCTATTGTAGTCAGAGGCCTCCTGACCATGGGAAGACCCTCATATTATTACAACACCAGGAAGTATAGGTATAGCCCTAAACCCTTGAGACTAATGTTCTTTTCTACTCTACATCTTTGATCTTCTAATTAGTTTCTAAAATCAGTGTGATAAGATGCTCAGGTTTGGATTTGTGGGAGAAGGGAAGAAAAATTTTTTGTCTAGACTTGTTTACTGGATTACTGTACTATGTATACATATATATACATATACATACTATATATACATATATACTATACATACACATATATACATATGTGTGTATATATATATATATATATGTATATATATATATAGTCAAAACTCTTTAATAAGAATAAGATCTACTCTGCTATTATTCCCTATTTTATCCTAAAGTATTCTGCAAGGTTCAAGGTTTAACAATTGAGGTGCCAACAAAAACTGTACTCTTAGGTCCTTTAGATAAATGCCATTTAAAAACATTTTCTTTATATTTATGAATATTTATATTTTTCTTCAATACTTTGTGTAGCACCTGACACAGATCATTTGTGAATAAAAATCACCTTTGTGATTTAGGATTGGATTTAGTTATTAGTAAGAGAATCGTGACCAAAAATAAATAAATAAATAAAAATGCAATACAAAGTATATTTTTCTTTCACGTAAGATTCAGAAACAAGCAGCCCTCAATAGTGTGGGGAATCTGCTCCATGAATCTCTTCATGGAACCAGGACACTTCTAGGTTATTTTTCCTCCATGCTTGGCTTCCATTTTCAAGATCAACTCATAGTTCAAGATGGCTGATTCTGATCTAGTCAACATGTTCATAGCCCAACCCAGAAGAAAGAGGAACATAATAATAACGGATCAAAGTGAGCAGTAACTATCTTTTAAGCAAAATTAGAAAAAGCAGCCACACAACATTTTCACTTAAATCTCCCTCACTGGAATTTATCAGTATAGCAACATCAAGCTGCAAATGAGGCTGTGAAAGGTGGTCTTACTTATGGGAAGCTCTGGTTTATAAAAAAGTCAATAGTTATATGAGTTGGAATCGACTCGACAGCAATTTTTGTTTTTTTAATTGCAATGGAAAAGGTAAGGCCAGATGCTTGGTTGATGGATATTTGCTACCACACTTGTCATATCGCATTGCTGTGCATGGCTTCCTTTTTAAATATCAGTCATTACTGTAGAAGTAGAACAATTGTTATTTTGGTTAATTATTTAGACAATCATCATGTATTTTGACATTTTAGGCGAAAGTATTTGAATATGATATCCAATGAGCACTGATTATTTTATGGGGAAAAGAAAATGTTCTACAGACGGAACTTAGAAATAGTCAATTATAAAACTTTGTTTTATCATTTACACACACATACACACACACACACACATCTTGCAGCCTTTTATGAAAGGTTATTCAAATGAGATAAGAATAAAATACTTTTATAGATTAAAAAAATGGTGGAATCATAATGGCATCTTCTTTGGTTTTGAGAATACACTGAAAGGAACTTTCAGGAAAGATCTTAGACAATTCTCTTCACTTCATATATATCAGGAGGAAAACCTATGCTTATTTTCAACCTAACTTTATAGTTCAAAAAGAAGAAAACACACAGAATCACAGATGTAGCTCAAATAAGTAGGCTGGAAAGGTCAGATTCCGAAAGTTGATCAGAAGTCAGAGGAACCATTTTGACTGAGAAAGACCCAAGTGTTTCTACATGGACATTCCTAATTACAACGAGTGTTCATTTAAGTGCTGTGATAAAATAATTTTTTAAGGAAAACTGTATCTCAAAGATGACCCTAGTTGGGAAGTAGGCTACCATCTTGCTTGCAAGTTCCTTGGGTAAACAAATAATGAATGATAAATCATACACAAGACCCACAAAGCCAAGCTCATTTAGCAACTAGTGTTGTTTCATATTTTCTCAATCACTCAGTTCTTTTTAAACCACTGAACAAAATTTGTGCTCATTTATTTCATTGGAAACAGAGAGAGGTTCATTTTCAGTTCAGAAGATCACCTTAGACACCTGTGAAAACAGACTGGTTTTTCTCAAAAGGTTGTGATAAATCACCTTGAATTTTTTGAAGCACTTGCAATTATTTGTGATTGAAATCAAAATAATTTACTCGTAAGCCATTTTAGGCATTTTATTTGACTGCAATAAAATGCCAATTTATCTGTAAAACAGATAATAAAAAAGCTTATTGTGAAAATAAAGTTAGGGTTTATGTGCATTGTGCCTGAAATCATCGGCTGATGTATTGTTGCTGCAGTCGTTAGCTGTCATTCAGTCAGTTCTGACTCATGGCAACCCCATGTATAACAACTCAGCATATATTTTTTTTCTCTGTCTCCAGGAATTTATAATATGGTTAGGGAAAGGGGCTCTGTCTTCAACCTCTCTAAGCCTTGACTTTTCTACTGAAGGTAAAAAATATTCAATCAGTCATAAATCTATTCAATAAATACTGATTGAGTACCAATTATGTGCCAGGGAGTGTGCTGGGCACTGTGAATATTTTTTTCTTAAAGTGAATGGTGAAAATGAATGAATATTCAAATAAGAGTCATGATCTCTATCTAGTTTTGTTTAGGCCATGGCTTAGCTCTGTGTTTTACTTTGCTCGTCTGCTTCGCTTACTGGAGTAAAAGAGTAAACCAAAGTGATAGATTAGGCCCGTTTCAATGCCAAGATTCTATTGTTAGGACAGCATTTATTTTATAATTAAATTTACATCTACTTCTTGGGCCAATAATTTAATTTGCGCATTTGTTACCTAGTTCAGGCAAATTTCACTAAGGCTAATGTTTACTAGAGGTCATTACCCTTTCAGAAATATATGTTCATTTAACTCACAAAATACATTTTTTTTTTCATCAATGATTTATTTGGAGAGCTGTTTACTTTTGTAGAAGTCGAGGCTGACTGAGGGCAAGGAGAGGAACTGATAAACGGAGAGTTAGGGAAGTTTGACAGGGCGTTGGGCCACCACAGCTGCTGGAAGCCACTTTACTTTCTGACATCTGTCTTGGGCAACGAGACGGTGGCAAGACAGGTTGATGCCTGGGGCGGGATGTCAGTAAGGCATTCTCTCCTCTTCGATTATCCAGTAGCTTTTTAAAGGCTTTCGATATGTATCACCAATTGTGTTCTCAAAGTTTATATTGATTCATATATGTTTCATTGATTTATGATGGTTCCACCTCTCCATATGTTCACCAACATTGAAGATGTTAATGACCACATTATTCCTCAAACGGACCAGTGGTTAAGTGTCCTCTCGAGCTGGACAACTGAGCCACAGCATGTCAGTGGATCCACTCTTCCCAATGTGCCGGGGGCTTTCCCAGTTTTAATACTGAATGTCTCAAGTCCCAGAAGTCCCCTCGGATTCTGGCAAGCCAGGACTGCAGGTCACACTATGTATCCCATTGCCTTTGAGCACATTCCAACTCACGGAGACTCCATGTGTTGTAGAGTAGAATTGTGCTTAGTAGGGTTTTTTTTTTTTTTTTACTGTAATCTGTTCGGAAGCAGATCTCCAGGTCTTTCTTCTGTGGCACCACTAGAGGGGTTCAAACTGCCAACCTTTCAGCTAGTAGTTGAGTGCAATCTGTTTGCACCACCAGGGACCTTATCACAATAGTAAGCACATCCAAATGTAGTAAGAGAGTAACGTTTAAAATATGTTACTTTTATATCTTATTAAGATCTCTTTTTTTAAATTTTTTTATCGTTGTAGTTTAAATGAAGTTTACATTTCAAGTTAGTCTCCCATACAAAAATTTATACATACATTGTTATGTGACCCTAATTGCTCTCCCCATACTGCGACAGCACACTCCTCTTTTCTACCCCTGATCCCCCATGTCCATTCAACCAGCTCCTAACTCTCTCTGCCTTCCCATCTCACCTCCAGACACAAGCTGCCTGTTTAGTCTCTTGTATCTACTTGAGTTAAGAGACACACTCCTCATGAGTATCACTCTATGTCTCAGAGTCCAGTCCAGTCCCTGTCTGAAGAACTGGTCTCAGAAATTGTTTTATTTCTGGGCTGATAGAGAATCCAGCGGCCATGCTTTCTGGGGTTCCTCCAGTCTCAATCAGACCATTAAGTCTGGTCTTCTTGCTAGAATTTGAGTTCTGCAGCCCACCTTTCTCCTGCTCCATCTGGGACTCTCTGTTGTGTTCCCTGTCAGAGCGGTCATTGGTGGTAGCCGGGCACCATCTAGTTCTGGTCTCAGGCTGATGAAGTCTCTGGTTTATGTGGCCCTTTCTGTCTCTTAGGCTAATACTTTCCTTGTGAATTTGATGTTCTTCATTCTCCTTTACTCCAGGTGGTTGGGACCAATTGATGCATCTTAGATGGCCACTTGCAAACTTTTAAGACCCCAGACACCGCTCAGCAAAGTAGGATGCAGAACGTTTTCTTAAAAAGCTTCGTTATGCCAATTGACCTAGATGTTCCCTGAAAGCATGGTACCCAGACCCCTGCCCCTGCTACTCTGTCTCTCAAAGTGTTTGATTGTATTCAGGGAACTTCTTAGCTTTGGTTTAGTCCAGTTGAAACTCACAAAATACATTTTTATCCAAGGGAATCAGAGCACATGACATCTTGCCTTGACAATTTTAATTTAATGCATTATGAGATTAACCTCTTGCCAAACCTTTACCAAGGAGTCCTGGTGGTGCAGTGGTTAAAGTGCTCAGATGCTAACCATAAGGTCAGTGGTTTGGAACCACCACCTGCTCCTTGGAAGAAAGAGTTGGCAATCTGCTTCTGTAAAGATTTACAGCCTTTATTTACCCTATGGGGCAATTCTACTCTGTCCTATAGGGTTACTATGAGTTGGGATCGACTCAATGGCAGTGGGTTTATTTTTTTGGTAAAACTTTAGCTACCCTGTTATATGTTGGCCAAATATTTGATACCAAAAAAGAAGAGTTTCCTCCTGAGGCTACATTATTTATACTTTCCTTCATTTGTGTAGGAAACAATAACATCCTCACTGTCATCACCAGGCCTCTCCTGGTAATCAGGTCACTGTACTTTGAAACTATTCAAGGTGGTCTGCTAGTAAATTATGTAGACATCTATATTTTTCATTTTCTCTGGACAGTTAATTTATGCCTACTATAAACATAAATCTTTCACAGATGTAACTACTTTTACTACAAGGCTGTATAGAATATTTACTGCCCCAGTAAAGCCCTGTTTGTCTTTCCCACTGCCATCAGAGATGAGCGGGCAGGTTAAGAGCTGATGCTGACAAGCCAGCATGCAAAGAGGTCGGTCTCTGGCATAAAGTTCATCAAGCAGGAAGGCCATTCCAGCATATTGGTGTTCCAGGAGAGAGGAGCATCATGTCTCTTCTTACATGTCAACAGACTGTGTCAAGGAAGATAAAAGTGTTTCTAAAGTCTGGTCAGAGGAGAGAGCTGCCAAAATGTGAAAGATTCTCTACTGTCTTTATAAGAGCAGCTACAGTGTGAGACATGCTGGGGCTGGAAAGCTAAGCACCAGAATTCAGGAAAAGACAACGATGAAAGGAAAAGGAATCTAAGAGTTCAGTTTGGTCGTGGTGGTCTAAGGCATATCTTGATATGCCAAACGCCATAATAAGAACGTCCAAGAATTAGAACTCAGAAACTAACTTTAGGAGGAAAAGGCTTGCTAACAGTCAATTAGGTGTACTTTGGATCCAAGCAGACATCTGTCATAGCTCTCAGAGATGTGCACAAATAAGGAAGCTACAGGATGACCAGGAAGTAGGACAAATGAATTATTCAATTCATGAGGAGGAGGGGTTCCACTTTGGAGTTTGTTTCTCTTTTGTTATTATAAGATTAAAGATAGGGCCCCTGACGTAGAAAGGGACTAGAGATATCAGAACTTTTTTTTATTGCCTTCCCAGACTTTATTGCATAGAATCTTTACCACTGCCACCTCCATTTATATAGTTCAGTCAGTGGAACACTAAAGGCCTATATTAAAAGAGAATTCTAATCTAGCAACCTCAGTATATTGAACTAGCATTAGGAACCTAATTCAAGCCAGCCCAGAGAAAATCCTTTCATTAGCAATTTGGAAATTGGATCTTGGTGAGATTATTTTCTTTCTTCAAGTGATTGGATATTTAACATGTAAACTGGGGGCTATGTGTGGCCATAAATTGTACAATACGATGCAAAGAAGCAAAGGAAGTTGATCTGAATAGGAAAAAAAAAAAACAATTATCAAGGAAGCAACGAGGGTCATTGAAGAGGGGGTCCTCCTGGCATGGGACTCCCTAATTCTGGTTTATTTTTAATACAAAAGCCTAAATTCCATGGAATATCTATGGATTTTTAGAATACATTTTACTCTTTTTTTTAACTTTAATGTTAGTTACAAAAAAATAGCCTTCCCTAATATACTAAGAAGAAATATAGAGGAGGACTAAGAGGTAACTCAAGTCATCATTTTCTCAATTGGAGTAAAGGTGAGGCTTATGATACAGCCAAGGAGATAACAGGGCATACCTGGGATCTAAATCAACGTCAGTGATAAAGAACCCTCTTCAAAACACATTAGTCTTTTGGGACCACCAAATTCTGTATCTGAGGCATAGTTACAAGGATTGAGTGTCTAAACATCTTTCTATCTTCAGAACTAAGAAACTAAGACTTCCAGTGGGAGCACAAGTCAGGAAAACAACGAATTAAGGATGCTTATAAGTTATTATGCGCAACGTGTATACATATGTGAATTTTTTAAATAATTCTACATATCAAGAGAGGTAACTAATACCTGATGAGTTTATATGACTTGATGAGCTAATAAACAACTTGATGAGTTTATATAACTTGCTGGACAAAGGTCCAGCTCATTTAATAATCAAGATATAACTATCATCTTATTTTTACAGATGAGGAAGAAGATAATTAATCAGCTTGCAGTTAATCAAGTTATAGTTAGAAGATTTAAGATTTGTCACACACCTATCCGACTACCCTTGTCAACAGATTGTGTAACCCTTCCCCTATATTTTGCTATCCCCCAATAGCTACCATCTATTGAATGTCTTCCAAATGTTGGCACTGTAGCAAATACTTCACATATATTATCCTTAATATCTCATTTTTTCATTAATCCTGAGGCCATGCAGGTATATCTTGAATGTGACAGAGCCAGGTTTTAGACTTAGAACTGTTTGGCTCTAAAACACGCCACATTACACTGCTTTGATGTTTTTTAATGAAGCACATTTGCATATTTGGCTCTTTCGTAGTTGCTAGAGGGAGAAACCTTTTTTTCATGGAGATTAACATGTATTGAAGGAGACCAGATACTGGAGAACCAACTAAAAAGCAATTACAATAATTTTTATAATCGGGAGCTGTGGAGATCACTATTAACACCTTCAGAATGCTACAGAACAAAATAGGTCTTAATAAGTTTAAGCTTCTTGAAGAGACTTCTTGTTGACCTTAATATGGAATGTGGGATTCAGATATTTTAGGAATCTTTAGTGATAACATCCATTTGTAATTATTCAAGAGTGGAGGTTCTGAGTATTTTTGTGGATGGAGAGTTCTTAGCTTCAGCTGTCTACTTGGAACCTGATTGCATATTTGAATTTCTCCTTGGGCTTACAGAGACTGACCATATAGAAGCCAAATCTCACCATCCCCAGCCCACCCCTTGTCTATCAATTCCCCATCATCTAGCTGCCTCCTTTCTCTCTCCGTCCTAGTCTCCAAGACTGACATCTCTTCTGATGATGTCTCTGTAGTAAGGGAGCTTTTGCTGGTCCATTAGCAATCAGGAAGGTTTTGCTGACTGCATCATTTCCACCTGTTCTGGATGATTAACTTTCTCTTATATTCTGACCAGGCTATAAATCCAGCATTATTTCCAGGCAATTGCAAAATTGTTCTGCTTACATCTTTTGTCAAAGAATAAACAAATCTGTAAATTTTACTGGGAAGAAAGTCTGCCTCATAAATTTCTTTTACAAACATCATAAACACCTATGCTATGAAAGAGCCGGTTTTAATTCATTATTTTTATTCTATTTCATTTTTATGGAAGAAAGATATTTAAGCTCTGTTCTGCCTGATTTCCATATTTTACATAGAAATGTTTGGGACTGATGACTCAGCACAGGGCATATGACTGCCTCCACTTTTTATTTTTTTTACCCATGTTTTTAAGAATGAAACGTTTAGATATTTTGTTATTCCCGGTATTGGAAAGGCACAAACCACTTGCCATATACACAAATCCAAACAACATTAAAAAAGATAATACAATAGAGCTCCAGGAACCCCAGTTAAGTTCAGGGTCAAAGTAAAACCCTTTTACTTTGTCTGTCCTCGTCTTCTCCAACACCTGACCTCTAGACCTATCTACCACTTTGGATTTTACACACTTCTCTGTAATCTAGAGATTTATAGCACTTCTTTAATTTGGATATTGACTCATACCATTGATCTTAAGGTCATTTCCAGCTGCCATTTCCTCCTTCCCATAACTCTTTTCCAGTTAATCCATCCATGAAGGCTTCATACGGGTTTAGTGCTTAGCCCAGTGTTGCAAAGATCCTGTAAAGAAGACAATTGTATGCATTTAATATAATAAAACAGAAATTAAAATGTGGGAGTTACTGAGAAATAATAGAAAATCCTCTTCGCAGCCATATGTGATAATTAAGAACACATTAGCTGAGTAGCTCTATTATTGCATAAGTAAAGCCAATATATTTCATTTTTATAACTCCATGGAAATTTTAATGGGCGTTTTATCTCTTAGGTTTCAATTTCTAGGAGGAATATGTTCTTAATCACCTCCATCATGTAGCAAATGTTGTCTCAATGTGCATTGGTCATCTGAGAAGTAAACATAATTCACCTCACACCCCATTTACAACTTTTTATTAAATGTTTAAAATTGAATCTATATATATGTTAAAAATGCCTTCACATTGTAGTCATGAATTTTATTATTATTTGGGTTGGGAGGAGGTAAGAGAACAGAAGAAACATCCCATTTATGCAGAAATGGCATCTTAGAGCTACTGAATATGCTTGAAGCTTTTCTAGCTGAACAGTTTTTTCTTGCCCTATGTCTCTGAGTCAAAATTAAATTGATTTTTTAAAACAAATGATTCAAATAACCAAGAATCATAACCCCACAGGCTTCATATTATTCATACGTAAAATCACAAATATGTTTTAATTATTAAAATATGTATTTTTAATATTGTAGATTACTGAGGAAAATTTCTATTTTTTTTCTGTAGCAGAAATAACATTTTTTAAAATGGTAAAATCCTACTGTATAAAATAATATAATTTGGTGTAGTAAAAAAAGTGGTGGGTAGGTATCAGAAGGCTTGGCTTTCATACACTTCCATGTTACAGATGAGAAAACCTAGGTCAATTGCAACCAAGCTAAAGTCCTAAGGTCATGGAAATAAAAAAAATGGTAACAGAACTCTAACTTAAAGCCCAGGTTTCAGAGTACTAGTCAGTTACTTGTCCAAAGCAGACTTTGGTACGTTTAGTCACTTCCTCCAAATAACAGGTTAATTTAGTGGGACAAAAATAAGTCAATGAGTTGTTAGACCAAAGAAGACGCTCAAATTGAAGAGATTCATATAATTTTGTGGCTAGATAAGATAAATTCCAACCCTATGATGCATGATTAATGCCATTAGGTAATTCAGCCATAGTTATTCAGGAAAATAATGACTGGTGTAGATCAGAAACAAATTCTTCTGCTTCCTGACCTGTTAGTGAACAGGATGACATGCCTTCCACAAGAAGAAGCAAAGAGATAGATAAAGAAAATAAATTTGATCCACAGAATACCTAATAGATTGTAATCTGGACTCTGTTATGTTTTGTTTTGGTTTTATTTATTTTTATTGATTTACTTTTGTTACCATTAACTTGACATATTTTCATTTAACATTTATGTTAAACTATAAAACAAATGAAGGGGAAGTGACAAGGATAATATTTCAACATTTATTAAGTTCCTTCTGCATAATAGGAAGTATGCTGGCTACTTTCATGTATTTTGTTTTTCTAATCTTCATCACAACACTGCAAAATTGGTT
>NW_004443950.1:5638739-5646738 GCF_000243295.1 Trichechus manatus latirostris
AAGTAAGTGAGATAAAGTATCACTATCCTTGCTTCTAAGGAATATTCTGGCTTCTCTTCTTCCAAGACAAATTTTTTCATTCTTCTGGCAGTCCATGGTATATTCAATATTTTTCACCAACACCATAATTCAAAGGCATCAATTCTTCTTCAGTCTTCCTTATTCAATCCAGCTTTTGCATGCATATGAGGCGATTGAAAATACCATTTGCTTCGGTCAGGCGCACCCTAGTCCTCAAGTGACAACTTTACTTTTTAACACTTTGAAGAGGTCTTTTGCAGCAGATTTGTTCAACGCAATAAATATATCTTTTGATTTATTGACTGCTGTCTCCATGGGTTGTAGATCCAAGTAAAATGAAATCTTTGACAATTTCCATATTTTCTTTGTTTATCATGATGTTGCTTATTATCCTAAATGTAAAGCATTATGACTAAATGAGCCACGTTATCAGGCCTTGATGAAAGGAATCAGTGAATGGTTCAAAGAGGAGCTGATTTTTCACAATCTCAAAGAATAAATAGGTGTTTCCTCTGTGAAGATAGTGTGTGTGTCAATATGGTCCCACAGGAAAAAGATGATACAATGAAACTGGGTAATTTGAAGGGAATTTAATAAAGGGGCTACCTATAATGTGTGGGTAGATTTAGGAAAACAACAAGGGACAGTGTAGAACCATCTAGTGTAGGGAGTTTTGACACCTAATTGTATAAAGGGACAAGAGAAAAAAGGAACTAAAGGGTACTTGAAACGCAGCCGGATAGAGAGAGACAATTGGATCTGTGGTCTTTGGTAGACAATTAATGATGAACTGCAAAACCTAGGCGTTGTTGTTGCATTCAGCAAATCTGCTGCAAAAGATCTCTTTAAAGTGTTCAAAAGCAAAGATGTCACTTTAAGGACTGAGGTGCACCTGACCCAAGCCATGGTGTTTTCAATGGCTTCATATGCATGTGAAAGCTGGGCAATGAATAAGAAAGACCAGAAGAATCCATATCTTTGAATTGTGGTGTTGGTCAAGAATATTGAATATACCATAGACTGCAGAAAAACAAACAAATCTGTCTTGGAAGAAGTACTGCCAGAATGCTTCTTGGAAGCAAGGACGGTGAAACTTTGTCTCACATACTTTGGACATGTTATCAGTAGGGATCAGTCCCTGGAGAAGGACATCATGCTTGGTAAAGTAGAGGGTCAGGAAAAAAGAGGAAGACCCTCAGTGAGATGGATTGACACAGTGGCTACAACAATGGGCTCAGTCATAACAACAGTTATGCGGATGTCGCAGAACCCAGAACCGGGCAGTGTTTTGTTTTGTTCTACCTAGAGTCGCTATGAGTTGGAACTGACTCGACAGTACCTAACAACAACAACAACAACAAAACCTAGGAGGAAAGGAGTCAGAGGAATAACTATCCCAACATTTCTTCCCCACTGTCCTGAGATCTTACTGGTTCTCTACTGGCTGAAGCCATCTGGAAACTAAAAGGTAAGGGATAATTATGATGTATTCCCAAGAAGGGTGGAGACTAATTGTAAACGAATATGGGCAGAGTAATTGGTACATACCTAACAGAGTGGGAAAAAAGCATGCTATGACATAGATAAAGAACAGACTCTGAGGAAGAGTTGTCAAAGAGCACAATACATTCAGAGGAAGGTTAGGTAGTGTCCCTTCTGACTGAGAGTGTGTTTAAGATGCAGGAGATAAGAGGGATGAAGAACCCTATCCTCCATCACTTTTATACTACCGCATTACTAGTAAGGGTTGCTGTGAAATTGACTTCAACACATGGTGACTCCATGTGTGGCAGAGTAAAACTTTGCTCTATAGGATTTTCAGTGGCTGATTTTGTGGAAGTAGATCACTACATTTTTCTTCAGAGGCACTTTTGGGTGGGCTTGAACTGTCAACCTATTGGTTAGCAGATGTGCACATTAACAATTTGTACCACTCCATACTACCTCATAGAACCTTCTTATCCATCTTATAAGTTTAGGAAAATAGCTTTTTTAACATTAGTTACATGAAAGTTTTATGGGAGAAATATAGTAAAACCTGTGAGTAGAGAAAGTTGTTTTAGGGGAATATTGAGAAATTGTTATTAGATATCTAATACCAGCTACTAGATTTTAATTTATTCATAGGCATATATTGAATATTCACAGTGTGTTTGGCATTGCCCTAGGAATTTGTGGGGGATGGGGGGCAGGTTTTCTTTCTTCAAAGATCTGACAGTCTAGATGAAATGAATGAGCAAATCAATGATTACAATACATTATAACAAGTACATTGAAAAAAAATGAGCACAAGATGTTATAGAAGAAACAGAAGGACTAAGTATTTTGGAAATATCATTTTATTTAATCCTCACCATTATCCTACAAAGGTGTTATTTTGTTGACATTTTACAGATGAGTGAAACGAGACTCAGAGAAATTAAGAAACCCAATATCTCACAGCAATTTAGCATAGTACTCAATACTAGGACTCACACTCAGATCTGACTCCAAAGCCCATGTTCAAATCTCTATTATAAAATACTGCACCTCATGTCAGGCAACAAAGGCAGATAATTTGGCAACACCCGGAAAGCTGGAGCAAGCTATGGTTGTGGGTAGAGGCAATATTATGATTCTTAAACAAGTCATAATGTTTTCTCCATGATGCAGTTGACTGTGTTCCAAGTCTGTGGTCAGTTATTGACATTTTCTGACTAAAAATGTAATGTCCAACCTAATTCAGGTCTCACTAAAGATATATATTCATGTGTTACATCCTGCTGATAAGGTTTCATAGCCCACTGCTTTCCTCCTATGCTTAGTTCTCATATTGAATATTATTTATGGTCTTGACACATCATGTACTATCCATTATAACCAGGTGAATATGCATCATTCTCTTCGCTTGGCTCTGTATACGTTAACCTTCCATCTACTACCCTCCACTTTTATTAAACAAAATAAAAGAGTGGCTGAAACTTTTCTTAAGGATAATTTCCTCCATCAAATATGCAAGAATATTTGATAGGTAAATATTGTGGGAAATATTATACCCACATTATGAACTAGAGTAAATACAGCTTGGAAAATTGTCAATGCTCAGTGTGTCTCTCTTTAGTAAACAATGAGATCACATTCACATTATTTAGTCTTTGAGACCTTCTACAAAATAGTAGAAGCTACTATGATGTGGTTAGTAAAGACCCTGAGAGAACACATTTGCCTTAATACTACAACTTGTTTTTTTTAATCTGATAAAGTATAAGTAAACTTTACTGTAGATTAGATGTTGGAGGCAATAAAGAAACAAAGAAAGTAAAGTAAACTTTATTTAGCATCTATTATATGTCAGATGGCACTATTGTCACAAACTTAGTTAGAAATTATTCAGAAACACTCCTAATATTAATTGTCTTATTCTTAATTCCCTAAATAATTGATCAATTTCCTTTTCACCATGCATTTGGATATGCATAAACCCTCAGAGACGAATAGATGATTTAAAAGAGAATATAAAGTCTTCCCACCTCCTTTGTAATATTCGTTTCTTTTCAATGTTGGAACATCCATCGCCTTTCAGTGCAGAATTTATTACATCTTCAACTACTAACTGAAAGATTGGAAGTTTGAACCCACCAAGCAGTTCCATGGGAGAAAGAATTCAGTGATCTGCTTCTATAAAAATTCTAGCCAAGAAAATCCTATGGTGCAGTTCTACTCTGTCACATGGGGTTGCTATGAGCCAGAATCGATTTGACGGCACCCAGCAACAACAACTTGTTTGCCTAACTACTTTCAACCATCTAGAACAAAGGCTTCATGCTGAAAGCAGTGGAATTTAAGTTTACAGGTATATAGAGGAGGATTTTGAAGGATAGTCAAAGGACTAAGATTTAATTTTGGATCAGTAATGTAGAAAAATTAATACGGCCACAAGAGCTGGACGAATTTGAGTGGAGATTGATTTTTCCCAAGGAACTTTTTAGAAGCTTTTCTGTTAAGTATCTAATTATATATGATGGCAGTGAGGACCGAGAATAAAGCATGGCCATTATAGACAGGAAGACTTACAAGAAATTGAAAATGAGAATAGAAGAATAAAATCATACTCAGGATAATGACTTAGAGGTAAAAGTGAGGGGATGAACTAACATTGGTTGAGCACATATTAAGGGCCCAAAACAGCAACTATTAATTAAAATCATAATTTCTCTAATTTAACCTTTTCACCAACACTGTGGAAACTATTAGTATTCCAGTTAATATATTTTTAAAAAAATTAAGCTCAGAGAATAACCTACGAAAGTTTGCACAGCTCAGTTGTGGGAGAGCTGGATTTCAAGCTCAGCTTTTTTGTACTCTAAAGTTCTCTCCCATTTGCCAGGCATCCCTCCTAAAGCACTGCAAAATTTTGAATTGATTGAAGTTTTAAGAATGTACCCAAACTGTGCTGAATAAGGCAATACAGTGGGTTTTCTAGCATGTCCGCAGATAAAGAGAAAGTTTACTTTATCAGAGCAGTGAATATCCTCAGCAGCCTCTGTAACTTACGTTTTATCACATCAGCCTTAATTACAGTATAGCATGTTATCATTGATTGAGTAATCTTCATTTTAGATTTGTCTTTCCTTACTCCATCTTGTTCTTATTTCTATAATGCTGTTTGAATCATTTCCAGATTGGACCCGAAAGCATTCTAAGTAGGAAGCAATAGATAGAACATCCATCTTGACATTTCTTCCCCTTATGGAAACCCAAATTCTCTCTTGGGCAGCAAACTAATTAAAGTCCCTACCCAACACAATATACAAATGGCACATAAATATTTAATGGCCTAGTTTAGCATTTTTATTAGATACTATGATACATCAAAGTATACACTGTTTAAGAGCTGAATTTAAATGATATAGTGCTTTCAAAAACCCCATCATGCATGATGTATTCTACCAATAAAATTTAAAGAAAACATTTAGGCTATACTGAGAATAAACTATTATTCTTTTTCCTATGACTTGAACTTGGGCCAATCACCAATAACTCATTACACTTTTATTAGTAGTAAGTAGTACTGGATGAATCATATGGGAAAAAATTACCCATGGGTTACCCTATCATATATAGTGTGGTCACTGATGCCCCGGAAGAGCCAACTGCAGGCAATCTTAGGAACGTCTTCAATATTTTTAAAATTAGCTCTTCAAAACTCCCTATTCACCCTCATATTTCTCAAACAGCTCTACATATTGGCCTTCCTATCATCCCTTCTCTCTTTTTGTGGTTGTTAGATGCCCTCAAGTCAGTTCCGTCTCAGAATGACCCTATGTACAACACAACGAAACACTGTCCAGTCCTGCACCATCCTTACAATCATTGCTATGCTTGAGCGCATTGTTGCAGCCACTGTGTCAGTCCAACTCATTGAGGGTCTTCCTTTTTTTTTTTGCTGACCTTCTGCTTTAGCAAGCTTGATGTCCTTCTCCAGGGACTGGTCCCTCCTGATCCCTCCAAAGTATGTGAGATGAAGTCTCACCATTCTTGCTTCTAAGGAGCATTCTGGTTGTACTTCTTCCAAGACAAATTTGTTTGCACTTCTGGCAGTCCATGGAATACTCAATGTTCTTTGGCAGTATGATAATTCAAAGACATCAATTCTTCTTTGGTCTTCCTTATTTATCTTCCAGCTTTCACATGCATATGAGGCAATTGAAAACACAATGGCTTGGGTCAAGTGTACCTTAGTCCCTGTCTTAGTCATCTAGTGCTGCTATAATAGAAATACCACAAGTGAATGACTTTAACAAAGAGAAATTTATTCTCTCACAGTCCAGTAGGCTAGAAGTCCAAATTCAGGGCACCAGCTCCAGGGGAAGGCCCTCTCTCAGCTCTAAAGGAAGGTCCATGTCATCAACGTTCCCCTGGTCCAGGAGCTTCTTTGCGCAGGAACCTGAGGTCCAAAGAACGTGCTCCGCTCCCGGCACTGCTTTCTTGGTAGTATGAGGTTCCCAACTCTCTGCTTGCTTCCCTTCCCTTTTATCTCTTGAGAGAGAAAAGGTGGTGCAGGCCACACCCCAGGGAAACTCCCTTTACATTGGATCAGGGATGTGACCTGGGTAATTGTGGTATTACAACCCCACCCTAATTCTCTTTAACATAAAATTACAATCACAAAATAGAGGACAACCACACAACATTGGGAATCATGGCCTAGCCAAATTGATACACACATTTTTGGGGGGGACACAATTCAATCCATGACAGTCCCCAAAGTAATATCTTTGCTTTTTTAACACTTTTAAAGTGTTAAAGAGTTTTAAAGTTTTAACGAGTTCTTTTGCAGCAGATTTCCCCAATGCAATACGTCATTTGATTTCCTGACTGCTGCTTCCATGGGCTTTGACTGAGGTTCCAAGTAAAATGAAATCCTTGACAACTTCTATCTTTTCTCCGTTTATCATGATGTTGCTTATTGGTCCAGTTGTGAGGATTTTTGTTTTCTTTATGTTGAGGTACAATCCATACTGAAGGCTGTAGTCTTTGATCTTCATCAGTGAGTGCTTCGAGTCCTCTTCAGTTTCAGCAAGTAATGTGTCATCTGCATGTTGCAGGTTCTTAATGAGTCTTCCTCCAATCCTGATGCCATATTCTTCTTTATATAGTCCAGCTTCTCAGAGTATTTGCTCATCATACAGAATGAATAAGTATGGTGAAAGGATACAACACTGACACACAATTTTCCTGACTTTAAACCATGCAGTATCCCCTTGTTCTGTTCAAACTACTCTTGGTCTATGTACAGGTTCCTCATGAGCACACTTAAGTGTTCTGGAATTTCCATTCTTCAAATTGTTATCCATAATTTGTTATGATCCACATAGTAGAATGCCTTTGCATAGTCAATAAAACATGGGTAAAGATCTTTCTGGTATTCTCTGCTTTCAACCAGGATCAATCTGTCATCAGCAATGATATTCCATTCTTTCTTAGTCTCTGTATTTTCTCCTACATCCAGCTCTGTCTTCTTGAAGCTTCTGATATTCAGATTTGTTTGACAAGCAATTATTAAAGTGGTAAATGATTATTATAATATGTTGTGCTGTTTAAAAAATCAGTATTCTCCAGACTATTTGCACATGTAAAGTGCATTTGACATATTAACTTCCAGTATGACAGCTTAAGGAATGTTCCTAATCCAGTCTCCAATGAAAGTGGTGAAAATTATATTAAAAACAAACAATCATTCAAATCCTCTGGAAATGCACCTAAGAACAAAGAGCAAATGAACAAACATTTTTTCAAGAAAGTCTACAAAAATTCAGTAAGAGAAGTGAAAGTCTATGGTATTTGAAGCAAAACCACTCCCTTTCTCCCCACTCCCAATTCATGAGATAGTGACTCTGCTTCAGGCTGCTGCAGCCACAAACACAGGGCTCATTCTCCCCAAAGCTGCCAGTGGGAGGGCTTTTATCCAATGAGAAGCAAGACTTCAGAATTTTCTTTATCCTTCTCCCAACTGTCTGTTGCTGAGGCTAAATCCCAGGTGAGTACTGTCAAAAAGTGAAGGATCCCCTTCTTTCTAATCCCCACTTATGGAACAGAGATTCTCATTGAGCATAGTGTACTGAAAATACTTGGACCCCAATAGCTCTTCTCCCAGATAAGGTGGTGGTTCAATGCCAAGAGAGGCATGCTGAGAGAATTTCAAGTTGCTGCACCCCTCTCACCAATCTCTCAGCGCCTACAGCAGAAGTGTCACTCAGAGAGAAGCTTTCCATTGACCCCCATCCCCATTTCCCAGTGATGCAAGGCACACTACTTCCAGTCTCCAAGACTCAAGTTTCTCACAGGTAAAATGAGATTAGCTATACCTATTGCTTAAGGCTGCTTTGCAGATAGACTGGAATAGTGCATCTTATAAAATACTAAGCACTGGGTTTTCAGTTGAAGATGCCAGTATGAGGGCATTTTTACTCCTCTGTCATTTACAATACATCTCAAC
>NW_004443950.1:5647256-5652515 GCF_000243295.1 Trichechus manatus latirostris
CCTTCTTAATATGTAGAATATTTCATGATACTCCCTCCTCATTCTTGATATTGGTAATGTGTGTGTGTGTATATAACTTGATCAGTATTCCTAGGCATTTAACCAGTTTTATCATTTCAAATATCTGACTTTTAGGTTTGTTGATTGTCTCTATAATTTGTTTTCTGTTTCATTAATTTCAGTCTCATCATTAATTTTCTTCTCTCTACTTATTTTAGATTTAATTTGCTTGTTTTCTCTAGCTTCATAAACTAAAAACTGAGATCATTGATTTTATACATTTTTTTTTTTTTGTTTTCTACAGTGAGCATTTAAAGCTCTAAATTTCCCTCTAAGCCCTCATTACTTGGCTGCATTCTGCAAATTATATGTGCTATTTTAATTGTTCTGCTGTTCAAAATACTGTCTAATTTATAATTTCTTCTTTTCAATGATTTATTTAAAAGTGTGTTCTTTACTTTCTAAATATTTTGGGCTTTTCTATCTATCATATTATTATAGAATTCTAAGTTAATTTCATTTTGATCAGAGAGCAGACTCTAAGATTGCAATAACTTGATATTTACTAAGACTTGCCTTATGGCCTGACATAAGAATTATTTGGTTATTATTACATTGCATTTAAAAAGAATGTACATTCTTTAGTACTTGGATTAAATGTTGATTACAAAACATGGTTGATATTCTTGTTCAGATTCTCTTTATTCTTACTAATTTTTTGTCTAGTTCTCTGATTATTGAGAAAGAAATTTCCAAAATCTCCACATTTGGTTATGTATTTATCTATTGAATTGTTTTGTTCTGTCAGTTTTTTCACCATGTATTGTTAAACTCTGTTATTCTGCACCTGCATATTTAGGACTGTTAGATAGTCCTCATGAATTGACCATTTATGACCAAGAAATGTCCTCCGTTATTTCTAGTGATATGTCTTGTCTTGAAGGCTACTTTTCTCTGAAATTGATACAGCTGCTCCAGCTGTTCTAATGCTTACTGTTTGTAATATATATCTTCTCCAATTCTTTTACTTTAAATGTAAATTTAAAATGTGTCTCTTGTAGATAGCATACTGTTACATACTTTTTTTTTTTATCCAATCTGACAATATATGCCTTTTAGATGGATTGTTTAGTATATTTAGTATATTTTTTTATACTGTTGTTAGGTGCTCTAGAGTTGGTTCTGACTCACAGTGACTCTATGTACAACAGAAGGAAACACTGCCTTGTCCTGTGCCATCCTCACAATCATTGCTATCTTTGAGCCCATTGTTGCAGCCACTGTGTCAATCTATCTCTTCCAGGGTATTCCTCTTTTTTGCTGACGTTCTACCTTATCAAGCATAATGTCCTTCTCCAGGGACTGATCCTTCCTGATAACATGTCCAAAGTATGTGAAACAAAGTCTTGCCATCATCGCTTCCAAAAAGCACTCTGGCTGCACTTCCTTCAAGACAGATTTGTTCATTCCTTCTGGTAGTTCATGGTACATTCGGTATTCCTTACCAACTCCATAATTCAAAGGCATCAATTATTCTTGGATCTTCCTTATTCATTGTCCAGCTTTCACATGCATCTGAGACAACTGGAAATACCAAGGCTTAGGTCAGGTACAGCTTAGTCCTCGAGGTGACATCTTTGATTTTGAACACTTTAAAGAGGTCTTTTCAGCAGATTTGCCCAATGCAATATGTCGTTTGATTCTTGACTGTACATTTTGATTATTAATGGATGTTTGCAGCTATTTCTTTCCATTTTGAGTCATGCCATATCAGCAAATGAAGGTCTGCTTTGAGGAGGCAGCTCTTCATATTTTGAGTGCCTTCCAACCTCAGGAGCTCGTCTTGTGGCACTACATCAGACAATGTTCTGCTGCTATTCATAAGCTTTTCACTGGCCATTTTTTTTTTTCCACAAGTATACAACCAGGTCCTTCTTCCTAGTCTGTCTTTGTCTGGAAGCTCCACTGAAACCTGTCCACCATGGGTGACCCTGCTGGTATTTGAAATACCAGTGGCATATCTTCCAGCATCACAACAACACACAAGCCACCACAGTATGACAAACTAACAGACACGTGGTGGTTTTCTTTTTTTTTAATACTAAATACTGTATACACACACACACATTTCTGTTGCTCTAAGCTACCACGTTTGTGGTAATTTGGTATAGCATCCTTATGAAGCAAATATATATGTCCTTGTGCATAATTTTTTATTTCTATAGTTTTGTCGTTGCTTCCAATGATGATATATAAGTGGGATTATATAATTACATAGGATGCAACCTTTTGAGATTAGCCTTTTTCACTCAGTGTAAATGCTCTTAAGACCTATCCAATTTGTTTCTTACATAGTTTGCCTCTTTTTATTGCTGAGTAGTATTCCATCATATGAATTTACCAGAGTTTGTTTAACCATTCATTGATTGAAGGACATTTGGGTTGTTTCCAACTTTCTCAACTACTAGTAAAACTTCTATGGGCATTCAAAGGGTAAGACAGTATGCAATACTGGGGAAGCCAGCACAACTTGTCCAAGGCAAGGTCATGGAAGCTCCATAAGCACATCCAAACTCCCTGAGGTACTAAATTTCTAGGCTGAGGGCTATGGGGACCATGGTCTAGGGGTACATCTAGCGCAATTGGCATAACAGTTTATAAAGAAAATGTTCTACACTCTACTTTGGTGAGTAGTGTCTGGGGTCTTAAAAGTTTGTGAGCAGCCATCTAAAATACTCCACAGGTCTCACCTCATCTGGAGCAAGGGAGAATGAAGAAAACCAAAGACACAAGGCAAAGATTAGTCCAAAGGATGAAGGGACCACAAGTACCACAGCCTCCACTAGACTGAGTCCAGCACAGCTAGATGGTGCCCGGCTACCACTATCGACTTCTCTGAGAGGGATCACAAAAGAGGGTCCTGGACACGGCTGGAGAAAAGTGTAGAACAAAATTCTAACTCACCAAAAAAAAAAAGACCAGACTGACTGGTCTGACAGAGACTGGATAAACCCTGAGAGAATGGCCCCAGACACCTTTTTAGCTCAGTAAGGAAGTCACTCCTGAGGTTCACCCCTCAGCCAAAGATTAGACAGGCCCATAAAACAAAATGAGACTAAATGGGCACACCAGCCCAGGGACAAAGATAAGAAGCCTGGAGAGGACAGGAAAGCTCGTAATGGGGAACCAAAGGTGGAGAAGGGGAGAGTGTTGATATGTTGTATGGTTAGCAACCAATGTCACAAAACAACATGTGTATTAATTGTTTAATGAGAAGCTAGTTTACTGTATAAACCTTCATCTAAAGTACAATTTAAAAAAAGGAAGAAAGATATAGGACTAAAAAAAAAAACAAAACAAAAAACTCCTATAGGCATTCATATCAAGGTTTTCCTGTGAACCTGTTTTCATTTCTCGTTTGTTGTTGTTGGGTGCTATCAAGTAGATTCCAACTCATAGTGACCCCATGTGACAGAGTAGAACTGCCTGATAGGGTTTTCTTGGCTGTAACCTTTATGGAAGAACATCACCAGGTATTTCTCCCACAGAGATTCTGGGTGGATTTGAATCACCAACCTTTCAGTTAGCAGCCAAGCACTTAACAGTTGCAACACCAGGGTTCCTTTTCTCTAGGATAGTAAGAGTGAAACTGCCGGGTCATATGGTGTTTATTTAATTTTTTAAAGAAACTGAACATCTAAATTCAAGAGTGTATGCACCATTTTATACTCCCACTTAGCAAGTAGGAGAAACGTAGTATCTCTGCATCCTCACCACTATTTAGTATCACCTGTATTTTATTTTTATTTGTAGCATTGTAATAGGTCTGTAGTAGTATCTCTTTGGGGTTTTAATTTCTGTTTTTCTAATAACTAGCAATGTTGAGCATATATATTCATGCCTTTGTTTAACATCTTCATATGTTCTTCAGTGAAGTGCCTGTTCAAGTCTTTTGTCCCTTCTTTGTTTTTGTCTGCTTGTTTATTTTCTTAGTGTTGAGTTTAAAGAGTTATTTATGTATTTTTGGATACAAATCTACTGTTATAAAAATTATTTACAAACACTTTTCCAAGTCAGCCGCTTGTTTCTTCATCCTCTCTACAGGCTCATTCACTGAGCAAAGGTCTTTAATTTTGATGAAGGCTGACTTGTCATTTTTGTTCTGTTTTTTCTTTTATGGATCATATTTTTGGTGTTATGTCTACGAAGTCTTAGTGTAGGCCATAAAAGATTTTTCTTCCCTAGTCTTCTATAAAAGTTCTATAGTTTTATGATATATATGTGCATATATATATATATAAATATACATACAGATGTATATTTATAAATATACACACAATTTATCCTGAGATAAATTTTGTATAAGGTGTGAGGTTCTTTTTTGGAGTAGTGGTGTTTGACTTTCCTTGTACCATTTATTAAACCGCCTCTAGTTCCTTTTAAAATACACCTTTATATTGTTTTTCATCATTTGACTATGATATCCTAAAATGTTGTTTTCTTTGTAGTTATCCTATTTGGTGTTTCCTGAGTTTTTAGATTTTAAAGTGTATGTTTTTCCTCAAAATGGGGAAATGTAGGGTCTTTATTACTTCCAAAATTGTTTTTTCTGCTCTAGTCTCTCTTTTCTCTTCCTTTCACACTTAATTACAAATATAAACTGTTTCATGTTGCCTCACATTTCTCAATTTTCTTTTTTTAATAGTGCTTTAAGTGAAAGTTTACAGTAGAAGTTAGTTTCTCATACAAAAATTTATACACATATTGTTACGCGATCTTAGTTGCTCTCCCTATAATGTGACAGCACACTCCTCCTTTCCACCTCAGATTTCCCATGTCCATTCAACTACCTCCTGTCCCTTTTGGCCTTCTCAGCTCGCCTCCGGACAGGAGCTGCCGATTCAGTCTCATGTATCTGCCTGAGCTAAGATGCTTCACAAGTCTCATTTTATGTCTTATAGTCCAGTCTAATCTTTGTCTAAAGAGTTGGCTTTGGGAATGGTATCAGTTCTGGGCTAACAGAGAGTCCAAGGGTCACGTCTTCCGGGGTCCCTCCAGTCTCAGTCAGACCATTAAGTCTGGTCTTTTTAAGTGAGTTTGAATTCTGCACCCCATTTTTCTCCTGCTCCATCAGGGACTCTCTGTTTTGTCCTGTCAGGGCGGTAATTGGTGGTAGCCGGGCACCATCTAGTTCTTCTGGTCTCAGGCTGATGAAGTCTCTGGTTTATGTGGCCCTTTCTGTCTCTTGGGCTAATACTT
>NW_004443950.1:5653148-5655103 GCF_000243295.1 Trichechus manatus latirostris
CTATTTGTGTGACAGCTCTTATTTCTCTAGGATGTATTCCAAGGAGTGGGATTGCTGGATCATATGGTAGTTCTATTTCTAGCTTTTTGAGGAAGCACCAAATCGATTTCCAAAGTAGTTGTACCATTTTACAGTCCCACTAACAGTGTATAAGTGCTCCAGTCTCTCCACAACCTCTCCAACATTTATAATTTTGTGTTTGGACTAATGCTAGCCTTGTTGGGGTGAGATGGTATCTTATTGTAGTTTCGATTTGCATTTCTTTAATGGCTAATGATTGTGAGCATTTCCTCGTGTATCTGTTAACCGCCTGAATGTCTTCTTTGGCGAAGTGCCTGTTCATATACTTTGCCCATTTTTTAATTGAGTTATTTGTCTTTTTGTTCTGAGGTTTTGTGGTATCTTATAGATTTTAGAGATTAGACGCTGATTGGATTTGTCGTAGCCAAAAATTTTTTCCCAGTCTGTAGCTTGTCTTTTTACTCTTTTTTATGAAGTCTTTTGATGAGCATAAGTGTTTGATTTTTAGGAGCTCCTAGTTGTCTAGTTTCTCTTCTGGTGTTTGTGCATTGTTACTTATGGTTCGTATTCTGTTTATGTCATGTATTAGGGATCCAAGCATTGTCCCTATTTTTTCTTCCATGATTTATATTATTTTAGATTTTATATTTAGGTCTTTGATCCATTTTGAGTTTGTTTTTGTGCGTGGTGTGAGGTATGTGTCTTGTTTCAGTTTTTTGCAGATGGGTATCCAGTTATGCCAGCATCATTTGTTAAAGAGACTGTCTTTTCCCCAATTAATGGGCTTTGGGCCTCTGACAAATATCAGCTGCTCATAGGTGGATGAATTTACATCTGGATTCTCAACTCTGTTCCATTGGTCTATGTATCTGTTGTTGTACCAGACCCCGGCTGTTTTAACTACTGTGGTGATATAACAGGTTCTAAAATCAGGCAGTGCGAGGCCTCACACTTTGTTCTTCTTCTTGAGTAATGCTTTACTTATCCGGGGCCTCTTTCCTTTCCATATGAAGTAGGTGATTTGTTTCTCCATCGCATTAAAAAATGCTGTTGGTATTTGGATTGGGTTTGCATTGTATCTGTAGATCGCTTTGGGTAGAATAGACATTTTTACAATGTTGAGTCTTCCTATCCATGAGCAAGGTATGTTTTTCCATTTATGTAGTTCTCTTTTGTTTTTTTGCAGCAGTGTCTTGTAGTTTTCTTTGTATAGGTCCTTTACGTCTCTAGTTAAATTTATTCCTGAGTATTTCATCTTTTTGAGGGCTATTGTACATGGTACTGATTTTGCAATTTTCTCTTACATGCTCTCTGATATAGAGGAATCCAACTGATTTTTGTATGTTTATTTTGCATCCTGATAGTTTACTGAAATCTCCTATTAGTTCCAGTAGTTTTCTTGCGGATTCCTAGAGGTTTTCTGTGTATAAGATCATATCATCTGCAAATAGAGATACTTTGACTTCTTCCTTACCGATTTGGATGCACTTTATTTCTTTTTCTAGCCTAATTGCTCTGGCTAGGACCTCCAGCACTATGTTGAATAAGAGTAGTGATAAAGGGCATCCTTGTCTGGTTCCCGTTATCTAGGGGAATGCTTTCAGACTCTCTCCATTTAGGATGATGCTGGCTGTTGGCTTTGTATAAATGCTCTTAATTATGTTGAGGATTGTCCCTGCTATCCCTATTTGACTGAGAGTTTTTGTCATGAATGGGTGTTGGACTTTGTCAAATGCCTTTTCTGCATCAATTGATAAGATCATGTGGTTCTTGTCTTTTTTTTTTTTTAATTTATGTGACAGATTACATTGATTGTTTTTCTAATATTGAACCATCCTTGCATACTTGGTATAAATCCCACTTGATCATGGTGAATTATTTTCTGGATATGTTGCTGAATTCTGTTGGCTAGAATTTTGTTGAGGATTTTTGCA
>NW_004443950.1:5657615-5665144 GCF_000243295.1 Trichechus manatus latirostris
TGGATTCTTACAGCCTGTTAAATTTGTCATTGTGCTCCTCTATAATTTTCTTAAGTTCCTCTATTGCTTTGTCTGTGTGTTCCTTGGATTATTCTGCATTTTGCATGATCTCCTTCCTGATCTCTTGAAGAGTTCTGTATGTTAATCTTTTGTATTCTACCTCCAGTAATTCCAAGGAGCTCTCTTCCTCTGGAAGATTTCTTGAAGTTTTGTTTTGGGAGCTTGCTGAAGCCATTATGTTCTGCCTCTTTATGTGATTTGATATTGACTGTTGTCTCTGAGCCATCAATAAGTTATTATATTTATTGATTTTATGTTTGCTTACTGTGTCTTAGCTTCTTGTTTTGTTTTGATATGCTCAGATAGGCTGCTCGTGTGAGCTAATTTGATTGTTGATACCTTTGAATCTCTAACGTCCTGTCAGAAGGTGGTTAGATCTGTTACTAGGTATGTGAGCCCTGGAGTCTGTTTACTTTTCTTGTATGGATTCAGTTTAGGTGTCCAGGTAGTTGGTCACCAAGTGTGTAGTGCAGGTTCTCACCTACAGTCCTAGATGGCAGGGGTGATTGAAGTAGGCACAGGTATCTGGCTGCAGTAGGTGGTCACACGTTGAGCGAGGCAGGGGACTGAGAGCTGTCCCTGAGTGTCTGGGAGGAAAGCATGTCCTTGTTCCCTAGAGTGCATAAGTGGGTGAGTTTTGCAGCCAGACTATGGGTACCTAATACTGTTGGCTGTAAGGACTGGAAGGTACCACTTACTCTTGGACCCCTGTCCCAGGTGGCTAGATGGCATGGTGGAGCTACCAGTCCTCAGACCCCTGATGTGGGTAGGTGAGGACCCTGCTTGCTAGTCAGAGTGGTGTCACTCCACCATATAGCTGAAACAGTTGAAGTTAGACTTCAGGTATATACCCTGTTATACTGTGCTAATGAGGGCCTACACTGTTAATTGGGTCCACAGAGGTCTATGCAGTGGGGAAAGGCATTCAAAGTCTGTGGACCCCTTATGCCTGTGCTTAGGGAGCTGTGCTTGCCCTGAGTTCCTGGGTTTGGGGAGCTGGCAGATTATTTTTTCCTGTTTGTTAATCTGTTCCCTCTCCATGGCCGGGAGAATGGCTCAGGGCTCATAACGGGTTCCACTTCCGGCCCAGGGGATGTGGCAATCACTGAAGCTGGCCCAGGATCCAGTGCAGAGCAGGGAGGGAGCGGGTAAATGGGAGAGATGTTCTTCCCAGATGGGGTGTTTTTGATCTGCGTGGTAGGTTAGATGCATATACTTATGTTTTGCCAATTGAGCACTGCTTTTCATTTGTTCTGGAGGCTTGAGTAGACTCTCTGCCACTCAGTCTCTCCTGAAGTGGAAAACATGTCCTGAATGCCACTGCTTACCTCACCATGCATGCCATCCAATCTGGCCTGCAGGGTGCCAGTTCCTGCCAGGTCACGTCTGGCAACTCCTCACTGCTTCTGAATTATCTCTCCCTCCTTCTGTCACTCAGTCTCGTTCCTCAACTTTATCTTTGATGTTCAAGGCTCCTAGATTGTCATATATAATTGATTCACTTGTTTCTTAAGGTCTTTGTTGTAAGAGGGACCACTGGAAGCTTCTGACTACTCTGCCATCTTGTCCCTGCCTCTCTCTCTTTTTATATATATATATCTTTACTTCTTTACATCAAATAACTTCCATTGCTAGATCTTTAAGTTCACTGAAGCTTGCTTGTGTCATATCTATTTTGCTTTTTATGCCTATAAAGTACACTTTTTCCCATACATTGTAGGTTTTAGTATAAGAATACATTTTATTCTTTTTGTAGTTAATTTTTCTTTGTCAGTATTTTCAGCTAATTCATTCCTCATGACTATACTTTTTCTTCATGTATTTGAACATATATATATTCACTGTTTTAAAAGTCTTATTTGTTGATTCCAACATCTAGGTTATTTTGGCATCCTTTCAATTGCCTGTGGGTTTTTTTTTTCCCCCCCTCTTGATTCAGGAGGACTTTTTCTTATTTCTTCATTTTCCTATAAAATAACTTAATTGTATTGTGGGCATTGTAGATGAAGTATTTTAGAGACTCTAGAGTCTGTCATCTTCCTTCGGATCCTATTGACTTCTGTTCTATTAGGCAGTTAATTTGGCTGGACTGAAAATTTGAAAATCTATCTTCCCTGCAATGAGCAGCAGCTTAAACTTCTACTCAGAATTTCAGCCTTTCAGCTGTTGTTTTCTACTGGTTTGCTGGCATCTCTCTAGCACATGCACAACTCAGGATCTGTGAATCCCTCATTTCTGAGATCTCTCCAGTTGCTCTGAGGTCTTAAACTAAAAAACCTTAGTCCTTAATCCAATAATACTGTCTTTTTTTTTCTCTCTCTCTTTTCTTTCTGCTTGAGTTCTAGGTGTTCAAATCAAAGTGAACTATTCTGAGGTAAAAAATTTATAAATGGAATGATCACCCAGTGTATTTTCTTTTTCTTTTTCCCAGTATTTGACAGTCTTCCAAATTCTTCTTTTTTTTTCCTCCATTCTCCAGTGTATTCAAATAATTATGTATGTGTATGAGTGTGGGTGTGCCTGTTTAAATTTTTTCCAGAGATTATAAATGTTATCTGTAAGAAGAGCAGTGTGATACAAGCTATGTTGACATTTCTGGGGCAAGCTCTGAGGATTTTGTATTCTAATGTAAGGAAGATGGGGAACCTTTGGATGATTTTAAAAAGGGGTGTGATATTATCTAATTAAATGTTTAAAAAGTGCACTCCAGTTAATGTGTGGATAATGTGTTGTTGGGTATAAGATTAGAAGTTGTTATTATTAAATGCAGTAGAATTTTGACTCAAAGTGACCACGTGTAACAGAGAACTGCCCCATGGAGTTTTCTAGGATGTATAAACAACATCATGATAAATGGAGAAAATGTTGAAGTTGTCAAGGATTTCATTTTACTTGGATCCATAATCAACGACCATGGAAGCAGCAGTCAAGAAATCAAATGACATATTGAATTGGGCAAATTTGCTGCAAAGACTTCTTTAAAGTGTTCAAAAGTAAAGATGTCACTTTGAGGACTAATATATGCCTGATGCAAGCCATGGTATTTTCAATCACTTCATATGAATGTGAAAGCTGGACAATGAATAAGGAAGACTGAAGAAGAATTTATGCCTTTGAAATTATGGTGTTGGTGGAGAATATTGAACATACCATGCACTGCCAAAAGAATGAACAAGTCTATCTTGGAGGAAGTGAAGCCAGAATGTTCCTTAGAAGCAAGGATGGTGAGACTTTGTTTTACTTACTTTGGACATGTTATTTAGTCCCTAGAGAAGGATATCTTGCTTGGTAAAGTAGAAGATCAGCAAAAAACAGGAATACCCTCAATGAGTTGGACTGACACAGTGGCTGAAACTATGGGCTCAAACACAGAAACAACTGTGAGGATGGCACAGGACTGGGCAATATTTTGTTCTGTTGTACATAGGGTTGCTATGAGTTGGCACTGACTTGACAGCACCTAACAATGCCAACAGTAAATCTTTACGGGAGTAGACTGCCAGGTCTTTTCTCCTGCAGAGCAGCTGGTAGTTTTGAATCACCAACTTTTCCATTAGCAACCAAGCATTAACCACAGTACCAGGGCTCCTTATAAGATTAGATAGAGGGAGTCAATTGCAGAATCCAGGCAAGAAATGGTGGTGACCTGGGTATGCCCTATAGTAGTAGATAAGAAAAATATTGGGTTAGATTCCTTGCTGTGTGACTTTGGGCATGCTATTTCATCAATCAACTGTAAAATGAGGTAATGATATAAGACTGTTGTAGAGATTAAAAGAACACATGCAATGCTTTAGACATTGTCTTTCACACAATAATGCTCTACCACATTTAATAATTTTCTAAGTATGTATTATATGCCAAACACTGCAGTTTGAATGCAGAAAAGCACTTCCATTCATGAGTCTAGTCATGGAGATATGCATTAATTAAATATTGATACATAAACCTTCTAATGAAGTAAGTGAGTTGAGTGGTTTATGATGACATGAGAGCATATACTATCGTGACTTGATGTAGTAGTGGAAAGTAGGCAAAAATATAAAATTGATTCTAGTTGACCAAGAAAAGTAAAAGAATGATCAACTGATTGGCCTTCAATTCATGTTAATGTTAATAAGAAGGGTCAGTATCCCTGAAAGTGTGAGAAGTGAGATGAGAACTGTATGAAAATACGAAAACATTATTTAGGTGAAGAGTGTAAGAGTGTTTCTGAAAGAGAAAACATTATGTGAAAAGGCACTAAAACAGAAGAGAGCTTGGAAAAGGTGGGGAGATGGAGAAAGCCATTGATTGTGGCCAGATCACAGAATATGAGGGCAATCATGCTGCATATTTTTCAAAGATGAAATGTTGGAAAAAATTTCATTTTTTCCACATAGCACTAGAAAAATATGCAAGAGTGAGGCTGTATGGAGTTCTGCATACCATACAATGGTTTGGCTTTTATCCTAAGGGCAAAGAGAGACCCTTGATGTGTTTAGGCAAAAAACCCAGGCAGACTTCAATATGGAGAGCAGACTGAAGAGAGACAAGATTAGATGAAGCAAGTCTCAATAAATGTAGGATGATGATGACAGCAGTGGTGGTGGTGCTGCTGCTGATTATGCTGCTTGTGATTCTCTTTCCTTATGAGAGACTTGGAAATAAGGGTAAACAGTAAGGATAAGATTTTTGGAGACCACAACTTCTGTAGGTCTGAAATTCTATGGCAAAAAAAAAAAAAAAAAAAGGTAAAGAAATCCAAAAGAACAAGATCAAATTGGTCCATTTCATACTTCATTAGTATCAATAGTAGAAGCAGTTGCTGGGTCTAGGTTTTCCTAAGCATCTATTGATCCTTGCAGGTAAACAAAAGTTATTTGGAGCCAATTATTAGCATTTCAGTGGTATTTGAAATGTCTCAACTTAAATACTTAAAAGGGGATTAGCATCCAAGTTTATTTTAACATAACATTATCTTACCAAAGGTTTTATCATAACATAAAGCAGATTCAAGAGTTTTTTTTTTTCTTCTTCTTCTTCTTCACTTAGTTAGATTGAAGCTCTGTGTATCAATAAAGAGACAGAACACTTGTACAGAGATAATCATTATACCAGTCCCCAGATGCATCGGGAAAACTGTTAAGAACCAGAGAGGAGGGTAATGAAAAGATCCCCTGTGGTTATAGAAATTACATGCTTTGTTTTTTCCCTCCAGATATTTTCTTTATTAGCTTCTTTTGCAAGACCTGGCAAAAGCATATTTATTAAATTTCCTCTATTTCCCCAATGTGCTTTGTCTCTGGGAGACTAAGAACAGAATGCTCCAAAGATACACTTAAGTTGTCTTTGTCATTCCTTTACTAGTGTGCATTTGAGTATAGGACTTGACTAGCCTTCTAATCCTTTCTATCTTCACACTCACTCACAAACACACACACACAACTCACAAATAATATGATATCAAGATATTGTGAAAGCAACAAAGTCCACCATATATATGCTTCTGGATATCTCTAAAGTGTTTCATTGGTCATACTAACTTTACTTCTCTAGGACTATTTATATTGAAGTTAACTGATGCTTCCTGACCCATGTCAGCTTCATCTAAATGGAAAGAAGTGGCATTATCCTCTACAAGAGTAGATATCACAGCTAGAGTAATCACCTTTTCAGACAGAAGCACCTTGTCTTTGTACAAAAGTATTCAACAGTTACAAGTATATAACAATCCATTAATGCAAACCCATTAAAATGTCAAAAGAACTGATGTGTACCAACGAAAGTCCAATTAACAAATCTGGGTGTTTGGATACATGCTATTAATTTTCATAAGTACTCTTGGAGAAATCATTGGTCAAATAAGTATATTGAGGACAGAAACCTGCTTTTGTTCCCAGTAACTTCAACTAATAAGTGTGTGTATGTTCACGTGTGTGTGTGTGTGTGAACACACTGGATTTTGGCATTAATAAAGCAATCAAACTTACAGCTTACTGTACATGATTAGTGATCCACCATCCACATATAACTTACTATCATAGCAAAGTTAAGGCTCACTCAAGGTGCGTAATTCTGACTTCAGACTATAAACTAGCCCCAATGCCTCAATATTTATAATTTTTTTCTTCTGGTTGAAAAAGTGGAGGCAGAGTTTTTTCAGGTGACTAGGACCATGAAGAGAAATATAAGAACTGTATGTATTCTTAAATGAATTATCTTCAGGGTATGTGTGTGTGTGTTTATGTGTGTGTTCTCATGTAAATCCCTTGATTAGACATTACTAAACACACTTAATGAGGTAGTGGTGGTTCAGTGGTAGAATTTGTCCCTTGCATGTGGGAGACTGAGTTCAATTCCTGGCCAAGGCACCTCACGTGTAGCCACTGGCCTATCTGTCACTAAAGGCTTGTGTGTTGCTATGATGCTGAGCTTCCAGACAAAGATGGACTAGGAATAAAGGCCTAGCAATCTACTTTAGAAAATCAGCCAGTGAAAACCCTATGAATCAAAATGACCCCATCTGCAATGAATCACAGGTATGGTGCAGGACTGGGCAATATTCAGTTCTATTGTGCCTGGGGTCACCATGAGTTGGGGGCTGACTGGACAGCAGCTAATAACAACAAAGCCACCTAAGAGGCAGAGAAGGCTCCCTCTGAAGGTGAGTTCAAAATGCCCTTGTCTAGGGACGCTGGTGTTTAAAAGAAGGGAGACTGTCTCTGGTTATCAGCACCACTTATGGCTCCGAAGAAAGACAATTGATCTACCGAGCATTTTGACCATGTCCAAAAAGGATTTCCGAAAGACCAAATTAACCCTGAGCTCTGTTGACTAGAGTAACTTGAATATCTTTCACTCTAAGGTAGATAGTGTGCCAGGATTTTATTCACAGCTGAACTGAATTAAAAAGGAAGGGCATACACATATGGTCCTAAGGTGGAAAGACTTAATGCATAAATGGTTAGTTAACACGCTAAATAATAGTCTTAGGCTAACAGTAAGTGTTATAAGATTATGGGTGGTGAGATAATAGCTCAGGTGGTTAGAAAAGACAAGAGAAAATTGGAGTCTTGGAATAAAAGGCAAGGACGTCTCTACAGGGGAGAAATGTCAGTATGAGGCTTGGTTTGTTGGGATATGAGTAATGAACCAGTTGCCATAATATGGCGTCAGAGGTAGAAATGCGGTGATAAGCTTAATTAAAAAGGTAGGTTATGGTAAGATAGTAGAATGTCAGCCTTATTGTTAAAAAAAAAAAAAAAAAAATCAAAACATTCAGAAGTCCAAATGCCACAGCTACCACGGCCTCCATCAGACTGAGTCCAGTACAGCTAGATGGTGCCTGGCTACCACCACTGACTGCTCTGACCGGGATCACAACAGAAGGTCCCAGACAGAGCTGGAGAAAAATGTAGAACAAAATTCTAACTCACAAATAAAGACCAGACTTACTGGCCTGACAGAGACAGGAGAAACCCTGAGAG
>NW_004443950.1:5665244-5679801 GCF_000243295.1 Trichechus manatus latirostris
TGCTCTGACCGGGATCACAACAGAAGGTCCTGGACAGAACTGGAAAAGGATGTAGAACAAAATTCTAACTCACAAAAAAAGACCAGATTTACTGGCCTGACAGAGACTGGAGAAACCCTGAGAGTATGGCTCCTGGACACCCTTTTAGCTTAGTGGTGAAGTCACTTCTGAGGTTCACCATTCAGCCAGAGATTGGACATCCCCATAAAACAAAATGGGACTAATGAGGCACGGCAACCTAAGGACAAGAACTAGAAGGCAGGAGGGGACAGGAAAGCTGGTGATAGGGAACCCAAGCTTGAGAAGGGACAGTGTTGACATGTCATGGGGTTGTTAACTGTTGTCATACGGCAATATGTGTACCAACTGTTTAATGAGAAACTATTCTGTAAACCTTCATCTAAAGTACAAAACTAATAATTATCTATGTGAGATCAAATTGACCACAGCTACTCATGGGGTTTGATGGGAAGCCTAGGGGGCAGTGAGTTGAAGATAATGGTGATGGAATAATTTGGAAAGGGATAGTGAGAATGGCAGCACTAGTGGAAGAATTAATTGATGTCACTAAATTGTATACGTAGAAATTTTTCAAATGGTGTATCTTTAGCTATGTATATTTTCACAAAAAAAAAAAAAAGGTCCTCCAAGGTCGAGAGGGAGAGTGTTGACATGTTGTGGGGTTGTTAACCAATGTCATAAAACAATATGTGTACTTGACTGTTTAATGATAAACTATTTGTTCTGTAAATCTTCATCTAAAGTACAATTAAAAATAATAATAAAAATTTAAAAAATGAGATCGTACTTTTTCAGCAATAATTATAAAAATCTTTCCGAGTTAATAAAAGTAGATCTATCTCACAATTAAAAAAAAAAAAGATTGTTGTTGTTAGGTGTCATCAGGTAGGTTCCAACTCATAGTTACCTTATGTACAACAGAACAAAATACTGTCCGGTCGTTTGCCATTCTCACAATTGTTGTTATGCTTGAGCATATTGTTGCAGACACTGTGTCAAACCATCTCGTTGAGGGCCTTCCTCTTTTTTCACTGACCCTGTATTTTAGCAAGCATGATTGTCCTTCTCCAGGGATTGGTACCTCCTGATAACATGTCAAAGTATGTGAGACAAAGTCTCACCATCTTCACTTATAAGGAGCATTCTGACCGTAATTCTTCCAAGACAGATTTATTCATTCTTCTGGCAGCCCATGGTGTAATCAATATTCTTCAGCAACACCATATTCAAAGGCATCAATTCTTCTTCGGTCTTCCTTATTCATTGTCCAGCTTTCACGTGCATATGAGGTGATCGAAAATACCATGGCTTGGGTCAGGGGTACCTTAGCCCTCAAAGTGACATCTTTGCTTTTTAACACTTTAAAGAAGTCCTTTGCAGCAGAATTGCCCAAAATGAAAAGTTGTCACCTTTGTTGACTTCTTCCATGGGTACTGACTGTGGATCCAAGCAAACTGAAATCCTTGATAACTTCAATAGTTTCTCCGTTTATTGTGATGTTTCTTATTGCTCCAGCTGTGATGATTTTTCATTTATCTGCATTGAGGTGTAGTCCATACTGAAGGCTGTAATCTTTGATCTTCATCAATAAGTGTCTCAAGTTCTCTTCTCTTTCAGCAAGCAAGGTTGTGTCATCCGCATACTGCAGTTTGTTAATGCATCTCCCACCAATCCTGATGCCACATTCTTCTTCATATAGTCCAACTCCTTAGATTACTTGGTTAGCATACAGACAAAATAAGTACCATGAAAGGATACAATCCTGACACACATCTTTTCTGAATTTAAACCATGCAGTATCCCTTTGTTCTGTTTGAATGAATGCTACTTGTTCTATGTACAGGTTCCTAATGAGTACAATTAAGTGTTCTGGAATTCTCATTCTTCGAAATGTTATCCAGAATTTGTTGTGATCCACATAGTCAAATGCCTTTGCACAGTCAATAAAACATAGATAAACATCTTTCTGTTATTCTCTGCTTTCAACCAAGATCTATCTAACATCAGCAATGATATCCCTTGTTCCAAGTACTCTTCTGAACCCACTTGAATTTCTGGCAGTTCCCTGTGGATGTACTGCTGCAACCACTTTTGAATGATCTTCAGCAAAACTTTACTTATGTGTGATATTAATGATATTGTTAGATAATTTCCACATTCTGTTAGGTCACCTTTCTTTGGAATGGGCACAAATATGGATTCCTTCCAGTCAGCTGGCCAGGTAGCTGTCTCCCAAATTTCTTGACATAGACAAGTGAACACCTCCAGTGTTTCATCTGTTTGTTGAAATATCTCAATTGGTATTCCGTTAATTCCTGAAGCTTTGTTTTCTGCCATTCCCTTCAGTGCAGCTTGGAGTTCTTCCTTCAGTATCATCAGTTCTTCATCATATGCTACTTCCTGAAGTGGTTGAAGGTCAACCAATTCTTTTTGATACAGTGACTCTGTATATTCCTTCCATCTTCTATTGATGTTTCCCGTGTCATTCAATATTTTCCCTGTAGAAACCTTCAATGTTGCAACTCGAGGCTTGAATTTTCTCTTCAGTTCTTTCAGCTTGAGAAATGCTGAACGTGTTCCTCCCTTTGGGTTTTCTAACTCCAAGTCTTTGCATGTTTCATTATAATACTTTAATTTGTCTTCTCGGGTTGCCCTTTGAAAAATTCTGTTCAGCTCTTTTACATAATAATTTCTTCCTTGGGCTTTAGCTACTCTACATTCAAAAGCAAGCTTCAGAGTCTCTTCTGGCATCCATTTTGGTTTTTGTCTTTCTTTCCTGTCTTTTTAATGACCTTTTGCTTTCATTCCACAATGATGTCATTTCACAATTCGTCTGGTCTTTGTCATTAGCATTCAATGTGTCTAATCTATTCTTGAGATGGTCTCTAAATTCAGGTGGGATATACTCAAGATTGTACTTTGGCTCTCATGGACTTGTTCTAATTTCCTTCAGCTTCAACTTGAACTTGTATATGAGCAATTGATGTTCCATTCACAGTCAGCCCATGGCCTTGTTCTGACTGATGATGTTAAGCTTTTCCATTGTCTCTTTCCACAGATAGAGTTGATTTGATTCCTGTGTATTCCATCTGGGGAGCTCCATGTGTCTAGTCACCATTTACATTGGTGAAAAAAGCTATTTGCAATGAAGAAGTCATTGATCTTGCAAAATTCTATCATGAGATCTCCGGCATCATTTCTGTCACCAAGGCCATATTTTCTGACTACCGATCCTTCTTCATTTCCAAATTTTGCATTCCAATCACCAGTAACTTTCAATGCATCCTGATCGCATGTCCCATCAATATCAGACTGCAGAAGTTGGTAAAAATCTTCAATTTTTTCATCTTTGGCCTTAGTGGTTGGTGCATAAATTTGAATAATAGTCATATTAACTGGTTTTCCTTGTAGGTATATGGATATTATCCTATCACTGAAAGCTTGTACTTCAGGATAGATCTTGAAATGTTCTTTTTGACAATGAATGTGATGCCATTCTTCTTCAATGTGTCATTCCCAGCATAGTAGACCATATGTTTATCTGATTCAAAATGGCCAACAGCAGTCCATTTCAGCTCACTAATGCCTAGAATACCGATCTTTATGTGTTCCATTTCATTTCTCATGACTTCCAATTTTCCTAGATTCATACTTCATATTCCTAGATTCATACTTCATACATTCCATGTTCTGATTATTAATGGATGTTTATAGCAGTTTCTTCTCAATTTGAGTTGTTTCAGTCTTGGAAACCATATGCGGAAGTTCTACTCTGTCCTATAGGATCACTATAAGTCAGAATAGACTTGAAAAAATGGATTACCAAAGAGGTATTATCACTTGTGGCTAAGAGGACATACTCTGGAAGTAATCTTCCTGTGTTCAAATTTTAGTTCCATGACTTACATGCTTGGGTCATTGACAAATCTTTTTAAATCTGTGCCTTTTTCTCATCTCTAAATTAGGTTATTATAGACAATTGTTGCAGGTACTGGATGTATAATTTCTTACAACAGTGCCAGGAACAAAGTGCTTAAAACTCTAAGTAATCAGTATTTATACTATTATTATTATTATCACTTCATGGATTGTTTTAAAAATTAAATTATATGCATATGTAATATGTCAAGCACAGTGGGCAGGACATAATAAAGGTGCAACACTAGTATTTCATTTTACTCCTGTCTTTCTGCTAAGAAATGTCAAGGCAGGCTCCTCTGTGTGTCATTCCCTGTAGGCAATCTCATTGCCCTCCCATTATTCATCTAATAGTGTCATGGTTTGAATTATGTCCCCCCAAAAATGTGTGTCTCAGTTTGGCTAGGCCATGATTCCTGGTACTGTGTGATTTTCCTGTATGTTGTAAACCTGCCTCTATGATGTTAATGAAGAAGGATGGGTGGTAGTTGTGTTAGTAATGCAGGACCTGATCTACAAGACTGGATTGTGTCCTGAGGCTATCTCTTGAGATATAAAAGACAGAAGTAAGCACTGAGACAGGGAGACCTCATACCATCAAGAGAGCAGTGCCAGGAGCAGAGCGCGTCCTTTGGACCATGGTCCCTGCGCTAAGAAGCTCCTAGTCTGGGGGAACATTGATGAGAAGGCCAACAGAGAGAGAAAGACTTCCCCTGGAGCTGACACCCTGAATTTGGACTTTTAGCCTACTTTGACTATGAGGAAATAAACTTCTCTTCATTAAAACCATCCACTTGTGGTATTTCTGTTGCAACAGCACTAGATAACTAAGACAAATAATCACACTCACTACAAGAAATCTTCTTGCCAACAGTCCTAACTGGCCTTCCCCCAAGTGTCAAGAATGAATTTTTCCACCCCTTAATTAATCTGACTCCTTAAGTCCTTTGTATTGGAGGTTAAAACTCAATTTCTCTATGGGACCTTTCTTAACAGACACCTATTGACACTACAAATCACATTAGATCATTGATTTCAGCTGTGTACTCACCTTACTTGACACAATAAATATGTTTAATAAATACATTCATGGAAACTATGTTTAGTTTTTGCCTGGTCCTTTTACTTATCTCAAAATGGTGCTATTTTCACATTAAAAAAAAAATATACCCCTTATCTTGCTAATACGGAGCCCTGGTGGCATAGTCTTTAAGAGCTTGGTTGCTAACTAAAAGGTCAGCAGTTTGAATCCACCAGCCACCCCTTGGAAACCTTATGGGCAGTTCTACTCTGTCCTATAGTGTCACTATGAGTTGGAATCTTGATGGCAATGGGTTTGTTTTGGTTTTTCATCTTAGTAGCATACTTTCTTTTAACAGTAGAAAGATGAGTAAACCAAAGCTTACATAGGTTAACTAATTTGTTTAACAGCTCCTAACCGACAAGATGTTAATCTTCTTTATTTTTTTTCCCCACCAGTAGCTGTTGAGTGGATTCCAACTCATGGTGATTCCATGTATGTCCCCAAGAAACTGTGCCCCATAGGGTTTTCAATGGCTGATTTTTCAGAAGTAGATCACCAGGTATTTCCTCTAAACTATATTATTTCATAGTTGGAATTAAAATTTAAAAATAAAATAAAATAACACAGTATCCCTGAAATAGCAGACCACATGAACAGTCTCCTAAAATTAGCATATTTCTTAGTCTTGTTTCAAATATAAATATACTCTAGCAGCCTCATCAACAAGTAACTTTTTTTTTAATAATGAATGCCACTGGTCTACCAATTGTCTCAATCAAGGCACTCTCTTGCCATCTGCCCCTGAAAAGCCACGTAGACTTTAGATTTGATAGATGCTTCATCATTCCAGTAGCTGCAGAGACATCAATAAGAATTTCTGTAGATAACAGATTATTTGTCAGAAAAGTCCATGTGTTAAATATTTTTCTCTATCACATTTTCAGAACCAATTAAATATTTAGGCTAACTAATCAGATGTTGATGTGATTTGTGAACAATATATTGCAATATTGACTTGGGGGTTTCACATCCTCCCATTTCTCATTGTCTGAATGTGAAGTCTGTGTTTCCAAAGGATAATTTTTTTCTTAAAAATAGCTGGAAAGTACACATGGCACATCATTAATGTGAACCATTTTCACATTTGTTTTTGTTTCCCAATTGCCATTAGTTCAGTTTTCCTGTCCCTTACTGCCTTCTCATCCTTGCCCCTGAGCTGATGTGCCCATTTAGCCTCCTATACATGGTTGACCTATATATATTATTGTTTGTTTTATGGGCCTGTCTAATCTTTGGCTGAAGAGCGAATGTCAGGGGTGACTTTGGTATTGAGTTTAAAGACTCTCCGGGGGCCATACTCTCAGGGTTTCTCCAGTCTCTGTCAGACCAGTAAGTCTCGTCTTTTTTTGTGAGTTAGAATTTTGTTCTACATTTTTCTCCAGCTCTGTGCGGGACCCTCTATTATGATCCCTGTCAGGGCAGTAGGTGCTGGTAGCTGGGTACCATCTAGTTGTACTGGACTCAGTCTGGTGGAAGCTGTGGTAGCTGTGGTCCATTAGGCCTTCAGATTAATCTTTCCCTTGTTTCTTTGGTTTTCTTCATTCTCCCTTGCTCCAGACAGGTTGGGACCAGTGGAATATATTAGATGGCCACTCACAAGCTTTTAAGATCCTAGACGCTACTCACCAAAGTAGCATGTAGAACATATTCTTTATAAACTATGTTATGCTAATTGAGCTAGATATCCCCTGAGACCATGGTCCCCAGCCCTCAGCTGAGTAATTCGGTCCCGTAGGGAGTTTGGATGTGTCTATGTATTTTTTTTTCCATTTTTGCAGACATCTGGAAAAGTTAATGGAAGTTGCAAATGACAAATCAAGAATAAATGAAAGGATATGGAGGAGAGCAATGATTTTCCTCTTTGAAGGCAATCTAGGTGTAACTCATTGCTGTTGAGTCGATTCCAACTCATAGTGACCCCACTGGACAGAGTAGACTGTCCCATAGGGTTTCTAAGGAGTGGTTAGTAGAGTCAAACTGCTGACCTTTTGGTTAGCAGCCAAGCTCTTAACCACTGCGTCACCAGGCTCCAAACCAATCTAAACCAATTGCCATCAAGTCGATTCTGACTCATAGCAACCCTATGAGTCGCTATGAGGATCTAGGTATAACTCTTTAATAACTGAACAGAAACAGAGGCCCATGCCCTTGATATTAGGGGTTGCAATAAGTTTGACTAGCCCATCAGTATATTAATGCTCTAGGTCGGATCCCAATAGTGTTGCATAAAGTTGGAGTAGAGAGAGCTCAAAAAGCTAAGAGAAAAAATCAGAAATTAACTTGTTACATGATCTTGCAAGAGTCATTTTCCTTCTCAGATAGTTAATTGTTCCCTCAGTAGAAGAACAGCTTGGGATACATCATCAGTTCTCAATGTTGGTTTATCAGCAACAATTCTAATCAAAACCATTCACATATTCACCACAACATACTATCCTAAGTGTTGAAATTACAGTTCTGAAAGTTCTCCTGCTTCTCTGTTGGATAAGGAAGCATAGTGGAATTCAAGAGAAGGAAAACAACAACAACAACAGTGTACTTTAATTATCTGCTTTAGTTAATGCAAAATCCATCATGTAAAAATGATGTACTTTAATTTTTAACAGGAAGCAAATTAAATGCAACACTGTAACAACTGATCATGACCAACCAATGTATCACAATGGGGTTATTGAGAACCACTGTGCTGGTTAATCTTACAAGTTTTTGTGGTGTTAAAAATTCTCTCTCTCTCTTTCATTTTGATTTTCTCATGTTATCTTCATTTTAAACATTATCAGTTGTTTCAGATGTCTGAGAACTTCATTGAAAGACCTTCTAAGTTTCCTAGAGTCTGACTGACCGTTTGCTGTTTAGTTTCATCTGATCCTATTGAATGCCAAGTTTGAACAAACATCTGTATCCAAACAAATAGAGGAGGATATCCAGCAGGATATAGTCCATCAATGATCACAAGTAGTGTTTTCAATGAGGTGGAACAGGATGCTAATTGGATAGAGCATAATGGAAAGAAGGATAATCCAGAACTCAGAAGCATGGAAAACATCAGGTTGGTTTGTTGACAGGCAGTGAAGATTCAGTTTGGTGCGACTCCCCAAATCACGAAGGAAAAGATGGGAAAGTGGAAGACAGAGATCCAGTTCTAGAAAGGACTAATAATAAAGAAAACAAAAATCCTCACAATTTGACCAATAAGAAACGTCATGAAAAATGGAGAAAATATTGAAATTGCCAAGGATTTCATTTTACTTGAAACCAAAATCAATACCCATGGAAACAGCAGTCAAGAAACCAAATGACACATTGCATCAGACAAATCTGCTGCAAAAGACCTCTTTAAAGTGTTAAAAAGCAAAGATGGCACTTTGGGGACTAAGGTACAACTACCCAAACCATGGTGTTTTCAATTGCCTCACATGCATGTGAAAGCTGGACAATGAATAAGGAAGACCAAATAAGAACTGATGCCTTTAAACTACGGTGTTGGCAAAGAATACCGAATATACCATGGACTGCCAGAAGAACGAACACATCTGTCTTGGAAGAAATACACCCAGAATGCTCCTTAGGAGCCAGGATAGTGAGGCTTCATCTCACATGCTTTGGGCATATTATCAGGAGGGACCAATCCCTGGAGAAGGACATCATGCTTGGTAAAGTAGAGGGTCAGCAAAAAAGTGGAAGGTCCTCAATGAGATGAATTGACACTCAAACATGGCAATGATCATGAGGATAGTGCAGGACAGGGCAGTATTCTGTTCTGTTGTACATAGGGTTGCTGTAAGTCTGAACGGACTTGACAGCACCTAATAACAATAATAATGAGGCCATGTATAAAATGCAATCCAGATATTGGAAGAGAGGCATCTTACCAAAGACATAAGTGACAAAGGAGAATGTCATGCTGAGTTCCTAAAGACTGAACTAGATCTACTTATGAAAAAAAAAAAAATCAAACCCACTGCTGTTGAGTTGATTCCAAACTGGATCAGCTGGTGGATTTGAATGAACTGCAGACCTTTTGGTTAGCAGCTGAGCTCTTAATAACTGAGCCATCAGGGCTCCAGATCTAAATCCCTGCTAAATAAGGGCACAATGTAAGCATGACTAAACCTCCTAACATGGTTAAAGGGATTCTTGGAAAGTGTTTCTTCACCCTTCCTTCCTTCCAGCAAAATTGACCTGCTCAGCCCCATACTCACTACATCTATTGCCTGCCTTCCAAAGAGATACCAAGCTAACCTGTAAAATGAAACTGTTAACAGATTCACAGCAGGCACATCCTTGCTCTCACAAGTGAGTGACTATGAGTTGGAAAGTCTTTATAAAATGAAGGATAATAGTGCCTACCTGCAGAACTGATCTAAGGAATGGGAAACTGAAACAGTCGAAGTAATAGTGAATGACAAGGAGGTCTTTAGAACTGTCGGTTGGTGTTGCCAATAAATTATGTCTTCCACTGTGGATGGAGTACTTGGCCCAGGGATGTGGACAGAAGACATGCCAATCAGTGTAGCTTCGCTTTTCTGAGCCTGATTCATAACCCATGGCCATCATGGAATATATTAATTTTTCCAGGCTCCCAAGTTTTCTAAGGAAGATCTGAACACCTTATGTGTTCCTTCAAAGCCTTCTAAAATTGAACCTCATTCTACATTTTTAAATTTATTGCCATTACTTTCCTTTGTCAACAAAAGAAACATTGCCTGCTGTATTCTTGCTTTCATTCCTTTTTCCCACTGTACCTTTCCTAAACAAGTTTCCCTTCTCTATCTCTGCATGCTCACATCTCACTCAACAAACTTTCTGCTTCTCCATGGTCATCACTTTGCCTGCATGCTTCTTACACCACAGATCATTTTATTCCTTGTATTGTGGCTATTTAGATGATTATTTCCTATTCTTTGCAAGGATGCTTCTCCTTCAGACTATAAATATCACTTTGAACATTTTGGATAATCAGTACGTATTAACTGAAAAAATATATTATTCACTCCTAATTTTCATACTTGCATACTTATTTTTTCAATAGTTTGTATTCCCTCATATGGAAAAAATAAATGATTATGATAGCAAATATACAAAATACAATAGAGCTGAAGTAAACAAAAAACAAAATACCCCCAAGATGTTACTATTTTGATGTGCTCTCTTCAGTATTTCAGACACGTTTATATAGCTGTGAAGATCTGGAATACAAAATTTCATTTCCTGGCTTTTATTTAAAATAATAACCATTTCCATGTTAGTTTATACAATTCATAAATATTATGACTAGGTTATATGCCTTTCAGTGAATGCATCATAATTTGTTTACCCATTATCTTATTGTTATATAATTTATTTTCTACCTTCGCATCTTTATAAATGAACACATTTGTGCATTGAAGTTTTTACTTTTCTATTTAATATATGTCCTTCAGGAAAATTCAAAGATATTAAATCAAGATGTGTCAGTATTCTTTAGAAATATTCTGATTTATTATGTTTTATTATAATAATATGAAATCTTCCCAAAATATACATCCTAGTTTATTACCAGAAATTTTGGATAAATTTGAAATGATAGCTTAAAATCTATATATAGCTAAACTTTATTCCTGGATGTTTTTACATTATTTATACTCAGTTTAATCCTTCTGAGGCTTGCTTTTAATTTTGTTAGGGTGAGCCAAGCAGCTAATATGACTCCACTGTTGAGGTCCCTGGGGCTCTGGTGGCACAGTGGTTAAGAGTTAATGCCTGTTAACCAAAAGGTTGGCAGCTCGAGTCACCAGCTGCTCCTTGGAAACCCTATGGGGCAGTTCTACTCTGTCCTATAGTGTCACTATGAGTCGGAATCGACTCGCAGACAACAGTTTTATTAAGGTAACACTCTTCTCAGAACTATACCCAATACTCCTTGCTTTAGGTGGCCTTTCTACTCTGGCTAGTGGGGACTTGAACATTACTAGCCTGATGTGAGCTATATGGATTGTTCAGTTCATTTATTTTCTTCTTAAATCTTAACTACTTTTCTCATATGCAGATGCTGATGAGTACTCAGTCTAGAACCACTCTGCAGATCTTTGGAGCCAGTAGAGAAGCTCCTGTCTAGTATTTGCTCCTCAGGTTCTAGTCTACTTGACCTGGCCAGTCTCCAAAATCTATCTCTTCAGCTCAGCAAGAATGTCAGGCTCGGTTTGGGTTCCCTTTTGTATTGTGAACCCTGGAAACTCTCTCTAGTCAGTAAGCAGGGGTAATCATAGGTCTCACTTTTTTTTTTTTTTTTTTTTAATTTCCTTCGCTCAGAGATCATTAAATAGCTCTCTCAAGATGTCAGAAGATATTTTCAGGGAAATTAACCCCTAGCCAAGGCTCAGAATCTCTGCTTCTCAGTTGTCATAATTCCTGTCTGCCTTTCAGTCTTCAAACTTTTTCAGTATAACTTGTATATTTGGGGGCATTTGTTAAAATGTCTTTTTTTGTTTGACAGTTGTAGCTATTTCCTTCTACCTCAGATGATGAGCTTTTATATATATAAAACTATGTAAGGCAGAAACCTGTCAGAGAAGGAAAACTCAAATATTTTCCACTAAAACAAATAATAGAAAAGTGGTAAGACTGTACCCTGTCAAAGGCGGAAAACTCGCGATACTCGGAAAAAAAGGCAGTCCTGCCGAGTGCCAGCTCCCACAGGATTCACTATAGTTGTTGTTGTCAGGCACCACCAAGTCACTTCCGACTCATAGAGACCCTATGTACAACAGAACAAAACGCTAACAGGTCCCGTGCCATGCTCACAATTGTTGCTATGTTTGAGCCCATTGCTGCAGCCACTGTGTCAATCCATCTTCTTGAAGGTCTTCCTCTTTTTCACTGACCCTCTACATTACCAACCATGATATCCTTCTCCAGGAACTGATCCCTCCTGATAACATGTCCAAAGTAAGTGAGATGAAGCCTCGCCATCCTTGCTTCCAAGGAGCATCCTGAGTGTACTTCTTCCAAGACAGATTTGTTTATTCTTCTGCAGTCCATGGTATGTACAATATTCTTCACCAACACCATAATTCAAAGGCATCATTTCTTCTTCGGTCTCCTTATTCATTGTCCAGCTTTTGCATGCATATGAGGCTATTGAAAATACCATGGCTTGGGTCAGGTGCACCTTAGTCCTCAAGGTGACATCTTTGTTCTTTAACACTTCAAAGAGGTCTTTTACAGCAGATTTGCCCAATGCAATGCGTCATTTGATTCTTTTTTCATTTGATTTTTTGACTGCTGCTTCCGTGGGCATTGATTGTGGATCCAAGTAAAATGAAATCCTTGACAACTTCAATCTTTTCTCCATTTATCATGATATTGCTTATTGGTCCAGTTGTGAGGATTTTTGTTTTCTTTATGGTAAGGTGTAATCCATACTGAAGGCTGTAGACTTTGATCTTCATCAGTGAGTGCTTAAAGTGCTCTTCATTGTCAGCAAGCAAAATTATGTCATCTGCATATCACAGGTTGTTAATGAGTCCTCCTCCAATCCTGATGCTTCACTCTTCTGGAATTATTTGCTCAGCATGAAGACTGAATACCTACGGTGAATGGATATAACCCTGATGCACACCTTTCCTAATTTTAAACCACTCAGTATCCTCTAGTTCTGTTGGAACAACTGCCTGTTGTTCTATGTATAGGTACCACATGAGCACAATAAGTGTTCTGGCATTCCCATTCTTCCCAATGTTATCCGTAATTTGTTATGATCCACACAGTGAATGCCTTTGCATAGTCAATGAAACACAAGTAAACATCTTTCTGCTATTCTCTGCTTTCAGCCAAGATCTGTCTAACATCACCAGCGATAATCCTCATTCCATGTCCTCTTCAAAATCCAGCTTGAATTTCCTGCAGTTCCTTGTGGATGTACTGTTGTAACCATTATTGAATTATCTTAAGCAAAATTTTACTTGCATTTGATATTAATGATACTGTTTGATAATTTTCCCATTATGTTGGATCACATTTTTTTGTTTTTATTTGTGCTGCGTTTAATTTTTTTCTTTTTTCTTTTATTGTACTTTAGATGAATGTTTACAAAACAAATACTTTCTCAGTAAACAGTCAGTACACATATTGTTTTATGACATTGGTTAACAACCCCACGACATGTCAACCCTCTCCCTTCTCAACCTTGGAGGATCTTTTTTTTTTTGGTGAAAATATACATAGCCAAAGTTACACCATTTCCAAAGTTTCTACATGCACAGTTCAGTGACATCAATTACATTCTTCCAGTTGTGCTGCTATTCTCACTATCCTTTTCCAAATTATTCCATCACCATTATCTTCAACTCATTGCCCCCTGGGCTTCCCATCAAACCTTCTGAGTTGCTGTGGTCAATTTGATCTCACATAGATAATTTTTTTTTCTTTTGAACCTTAGATGAAAGTTTGCAGAACAGTTTCTCATTAAACAGTTAGTAGGTATATTGCCCTATGACAATGGTTAACAACCCCATGACATGTCAACACTGTCCCTTCTCAACCTTGGGTTCCCTATCACCAGCTTTCTTGTCTCCTCCTGCCTACTAGTTCTTGTCCCTGGACTGCTGTGCCTCATTAGTCCTGTTTTGTTTTATGAGGCTGTCCAATCCCCGGCTGAATGATGAACTTCGGGAGTGACTTCACCACTGAGCTAAAAGAGTGCCCGGGGCCATACTCTCAGGGTTTCTCCAGTCTGTAAGGCTATTAAATCTGTTCTCTTTTTTTCTGAGTTAGAATTTTGTTCTACATCCTTTTCCAGCCCTGTCCAGAACCCTCTATTGTGATCCTGGTCAGAACAGTCAGTCTTGGTAGCCGAGCGCCATCTAGCTGTACTGAACTCAGTCTGGTGGAGGCCATGGTATCTGCGGTCCATTAGTCCTCTGGACTACTCTTTTCCTTGTATCCTGTTCTCTTCATTCTCCCTTGCTCCCAAAGGGATGGAACCAGTGGAGTATCTTAGATGGCCGCTCATAGGCATTTAAGACCCCAGAGGCTACTCACCAAGGTAGAATGTAGAACATTGTCTTTATAAACTGTGTTATGCCAATTGAGCTAGATGTTCCCCGAGACCATGGTTCCCACAGCCCTCTGCCCGGTAATTCAGTCCCTCAGGGAGTTTGGAAGTGTCTACGGTGCTTCCATGACCTTTCCTTGTACAAGTGGTGCTGGCTTCCTCAGTATTGCATACTGTCTTACCCTTCACCAAAGTTGCCACTTATCTATTGTCTATTTACTTTCCCCCCTCACCCCTCACATCCCTCGTAACCAACAAAGATGGTTTCTTTTTGTGTGTAAACTTTTACATGAGTTTTTATAGTACAGGTCTCATACAATATTTGTCCTTTTGTGATTGACTTATGTCACTCAGCATAATGTTCCCAGTTTGATCCATGTTATGAGATACTTCACAGATTCATCAGTGTTCTTTATCATTGCATAATACTCCATTGTGTGTTAAGTGCCATAGTTTGTTTATCCATTCATCTGTTGATGGGCATCTAGGTTGTTTCCATC
>NW_004443950.1:5680156-5682472 GCF_000243295.1 Trichechus manatus latirostris
GTCTGTTGGCCACTTGAATGTCTTCTTTGGTGAAGTGTCTGTTCATTTCCTTTGCCTATTTTTTAATAGGATCATTTGTCTTTTTGTTGTAGAGGTGTTGGATTTTCTTACAGATTTTAGAGATTAGACCTTTGTCTGATTTGTAATGTCCAAAAATTTTTTCCCAGTCTGTAGGTTCTCTTTTTACTCTTTTGGTGAAGTCTTCTGAAGAGCATAGGTGTCTGATTTTTAGAAGATCCCAGTTATCTAGCTTATCTTTTGGGGTTTGTGCGTTGATGGTTATGGTTTGTATTCTGTTAATGCTGTGCATTAGGGCCTCTAGCGTTGATAGGATCACCTTTCTTTGCAATGGGCACAAACGTGGATCTCTTCCAGTCAGTTGGCCAGGTAGCTAGCTTCCAAATTTCTTGGCATAAACAAGTGAGCACTTCAAGTGTTGCATCCATTTGTTCAAATATCTCAATTAATATTCCATCAGTTCCTTGAGGCTTGTTTTTCACCAATGCCTTCAGTGCAGCTTGGACTTCTTCCCTCAGTACTATTGGTTTTTGATCATATGCTACTTCTTGAAATGGTTGAACACTGACCAGTTCTTTTTGGTACAGTGACTCTGTGTATTCCTTCATCTTTGTTTGATGCTTCCTGTGTCATTTAATATTTTGCCCATAGTATACTTCAATTTTGCAACTTGAGACTTGAATTTTTTCTCCAGTTCTTTCAGCTTGAGACATGTGAAGCGTGTTCTTCTCTTTTGGTTTTCTAACTCCAGGTTTTGCACATTTCATTATAATATTTTACTTCATCTTCTTGAGCTGCCTTTTGAAATCTTCTGTTCAATTCTTTTACTTTATCATTTCTTCTATTCACTTTAGGTACTCTACAATCAAGAGCAAATTTAAGAGTGTCGTTTGACATCCATTTTTATCTTTTCTTTCTTTCCTGTCTTTTTAATGACCTTTAGCTTTCTTCATGTATGATGTCCTTGATGTCATCCCACAAATGATTTGGTCTTGGTTCATTAGTGTTCAATGCGTCAAATCCTTTGAGTAGGTAGCTCTTCCCCAGTTGTATTCTGAGTGCCTTCCAACCTAAGGGGATCATCTTCTGGTGCTATATCCAACAATGTTCCACTGCTATTCGTAAGGTTTTTACTGGCCACTTTTTCAGAAGTAGATCACCAAGTCCTTCTTCCTAGTCTGTCTTAGTCTGGAAGCTCCACTGAAACCTGTCCACCATGGGTGACACTGCTAGTGTTTGAAGTAGTGGTGGTATAGCTTCCAATATCACAGCAACACACAAACCACCACAGTAAAACAAAGTGACAGATGAGTGGTGGCAGGTTTCTATATATATATGATTTTCTATTTACTAAAGCCAATTTGCAGCAAATAACCACCAATCTTCTTATTTAAGGAAGGTAGATAGTTCATAAATAATAAAACAGGAAAATAAAATATTATTTCCACTCCACAGCATCTACCTCATGAGCAGAATACAGGATTGACACCTGCCAGAATTATAAATATTCTATACACAGAAAGGCACTTGGAAAGTTTATGGAAATTCTTTTCATCGCATGAAAGTCAGGCTTAAGGAGAAAAAGTTAAACACCATTAACACCAAACCACTGAGAGAGGAACTCTCCCAGGAAAACACACAGCCTCAATGTTCACTTTGAAAGGTAACACATAGTATTCTAAATGGATTTTTTTAAAATCCATTCTCTGCTTTAGTGTTTGTATTACTTTGTACAATTAAAAGATTTCCTCATGTGTAGATTTTCAATTTCATTACTTGTGGGCTTAATAGATAGGCAGATTTAGAAAGGAAATATATGATTCTTAATGCTTTGGAATGATGTATTGCAGAGAGTTTTATAGAAAACAGATACCTCCAGTATAATATGCAATTCTAATTATCTTAGAACCATGTGATATACATAGCACAACACAATCTAAATTTTAAGATAGTTTTTTTTTTTTCCTATTCTCATTCCATTTAGCCCACTGGTATAATCTCTTTTATGTTTGTGTTTTAATTTTGTTTATGCGCCCTCTAACAATGTGCTTAATATCTCAAAGTACTTTCCCATAACCTTTAGGAAACACATCCTTTCATTACCTAAAAATAAATTACTTTTCATAAGTCCCACTCCCTGTATATTTTACATGCACACGTGCACATACACTTAAAAAAAGAGAGAGAGAGAGAGAGATGCAAGGAGATTTTCAATTTCCTTACATCCTCTCCAACTCTTGGTATGGTTAGTCTTTTTCATTGTAGCCATTCTAATACATGTGTAGAAGTATCACATTG
>NW_004443950.1:5683242-5696243 GCF_000243295.1 Trichechus manatus latirostris
TCTCTCTCTCTCTCTCTCTCTCTCTCTCTCTCTATATATATATATATATATATATAAGAACCCAGCCTGAGACATATGGATGGAAGGAATTTTCTTGGTTCTAAATTTAACTCAACAATTACCAGTTATTTGTGTTGTTTAGGAATTATGAGTCTTAATCAGTGACTTAATGGGCTTCTGAAAAAATTATATTTTTGCAGAGATTTATATGGCAGTACTTGGGTCAGCAAAAGAGAAAGCCAAAATCTCCTGTGTTAACATTTGACACAAGCATATATTATAGTATAGTTAATAAAGGCATGTAATAGTTTAAATAAAGAATAAAATTTAATAGTTTAAAGAAGAAAAATGATGTCAGCCATGACTTCTCCCTTGAGCACTACATTCCTCATCTGCAAAATAAAGCATTCTATAGGACAATAAACTTGAAAAGTCTTATGAAACCAGAGCTCAGATAGATGAATGATTTGCCCAGGAGAGCATAACTAATTAGATATGAATTTAAGGATTCAGAGTCAAATCTAACTCTAAAGTCCACGCTGTTTCCACTATCCCTGTTGCTTCTTTCAAGTTTGTCTCTATGCTCTTACAGATACACAGATGATCATTTTAACATCTTCATTGAGGTATAAATGGTATACATTAAAATGCATATTTAACATAACCCAAGCCTGTTCCATCAAGTCAATTCCAACTAATAGTAACCCTATAAGACAGAGTAGAACTTCCCCATAAAGTTTCCAAGGCTATAATCTTTACAGAAGCAGACTGCCACTTCTTTCTCCTGTGGAGTGACTGGTAGGTTTGAAATGCTGACCTTTTGGTTAGCAGCTGAGCCACCAGGACTCCTTAAAATGTACATTTAAGGGATATTATTTAATAAACTTTGACATGAGCATATACACATTAAATCATCACCAGAATCAACAAATGAACATTATCAATCACTCCAAAATTTTCCTCATGCCCACTTATAATTGCTTTTCTGTCATTATAGATTACTTTGCATTCTCTAGATTTTTATATAAATACAATGTCTACATTTTGTCTTTTAGCTTTCACTTAGCATAAGTATTCTGAGATTAATGCGTGTTGTGTTTATCAATTGTCTATTCCTTTTTTAATGGTGATATATTCCATTATATGGATATACTACTATTTATTTATTCATATTTTGTCAAACACTTGGGTTGTTTACAGTTTGGGGCTATTACAAATAAAGCTGTCATGGGGATTCATGCATAAGTCTTTGTATAAACTTATGTTTTCATTTTCTTGAGGCAAATACCTAGGAGTAGAATGACCAGATCATATAGTGGGAGTATGTTTTTGGAATGCTTTTTGAGAATGCTCAGCTATTTTCCAAAGTAATTATACTATTTTACATTCCTACCACCAGTGCATGAGATTTTCAATTTCCTTACATCCTCTCCAACTCTTGGTATGGTTAGTCTTTTTCATTGTAGCCATTCTAATACATGTGTAGAAGTATCACATTGTGATGTTAATTTGTATTTGCCTAATGACTAATGATGTTAAGTATCTTTCCATGAATTTATTTGTCAGCATACATCTTCTTTGTCAAAGTATTTCAATATTTTATACATGTTTAATTTGGCTATTTGTTTTCTTAGTGTTGAGTTTTGAGAGTTGGTTATATATTTTGAACGCAACATATTGTACATGTTTTGTAAATATTTTTTCATGTTCTGTGACCTATTTTTTTCATTTCTTAACAGTTCCTTTGAAGGGCAGAAGTTTTTATTTTTGATGAAGTAAAAATTATCTAGAAATTAAAACTACAATGTCTGAGATGTTTAAAAAATACATCCGATAAGAATGGCAGCAGATTAGGTATTTTAGAAGAAAAGATTAATGAACTTGGAGAAACAACAAAACAAATGATGGAAAATGAATTGAAAAAGGTAAAAGCACTAAAAATGAACACAGTATCAGTGATAAGAAGAACAATTTCAAGTGGCCTAATATATGTGTAATTGAAGTCACTGAAAGAAAAAAGAGCAGGAATACAGAAAAAAGAAAAGAAAAACTAATAGCTGAAAAATTTCCAACTCTTACAATAATTATAAACCTGTTAATTCAAAAATCTCTGCAAGTCCTAAGTATCATAAGAAACATGGGGGAAAACTACACCAAGGTACAATGTAATCAAATTGGTCAAGATCATAAGAAAATTTTACAAGTATCCAGAGAAAAAAGACATGTTACTTATGGAGTAAAGAGATAAGAATGGCAGCTGATTTCTCTCTGGAAACAACCCAAGTGAAATATTTCTAGTTAGTGAGACTCCACATTAAAGTGGTAACCAAGAGTTTTTGATGTCAGAACTTGCTCTAGTCAAAAAAGTAACCGGTTTGCTAATTAAAACCATTCCATCTGAATCTGAGTACACAAGCCTTCAAATAATTTTGTAGTTTGTCAAAACACTATGACATATAAGAAGTAATTAAAATTTTTCTGACTCTTTTTCTTTCCAAATTACTTCATGATATTAAAGTTTCATGAGAATGCTTTCCATTAAACTCGGCACTACGTGTCTTCCATTTGCCCACAATCTTTCTCCGCGAGTTTGAGGCTGAACTTTATGGAAAGCATCAATGTACTCCATTGCCCTTTGGTTTCCTTTAGGTTAGAGTCTGACCCATGGGATAACTGAGTGGGGTACTGGAGAGCAGGAGGAGAGTGAGATCAGGATATTTATGTCTCTGCTTCATCCCTGCTGGTGTGTCATCGGTTGGAGACTCCACTTCCTTGAAGCCATAGCTTTAGTCAGGCACCCCTTTCCATGCAGCTCTCTCTCCAGTCAATTCTATTGACTTTATGAAATTCATAATGCCAATAACCACAATCACAGATGTGTCAATACTTTGAAGTCTAACTGTTCAAGTAAATATGGAACAAATAAAATCATAATTTCAATATTTGCAACTGTGAAGTCAATATTCTATTCATTAATTAATTCACTTGAATTTTCTCAGGTCAGGAGAAGGTGTGTAAAATAGGCAAAGTTGTCCGTAAGGAAATAAGTAACAACCAGATTATGTTAAGGAAGTATAAAATCTCAAAGCATTTAAACATTATACCAAGAGTAATGGGAAATCATTCAAAGATTTTACTCAGAAGAGAAACATTATTGAATAATTATTTTATAGTGATAATTATGGCTAGAGAAGATTGAATGGATTGGACAGAAAGAAAATGGAGATAAGGATATCAGTTAGAAGACTGTTTAAATAATCCTGAAAAGGAATGTTGGGGGCCTAAACTAGTGAATTAGTCATGAGTTTTGAGAGAAACAAATACATGTAACAGATATTTAAGAGCTAGACTGCACATAACTTGGAATTTCATTGGCCGTAAGATGAAGAAAGGGACAAAGCAGCTACATCTATGGCTTGGACAATTATGAGGACAATGTGGCTTTATTTATTGAGATAGGTTGGAGGAGAAGCAAAAAGTTTGGAGTGGACCAGGAAGTTTGGTTTTGAACTTCAAATTTTTGAGACACCTATCTGTGAGATGCCTAGATGGAAAAACACATTAGGCACTTGGATTTGCAGGAAATCTGGAAGTGATGTATTTATTTGGGAATTTTTAGCATATAGAAACCAACTGAAGTCACTGGAAAGGAATATAATCACAGATAAAGCGGGTATTCAGATGATGAAACAGTGCAAAAACCAAAGAAAACCCAACACTGCAATTCTCCACCTTGCAAAAAAGACAAAGGTTGTGCGGTGAGGCTGATAATGTTAAAGCTGAATTGAATTCAACTCTGAAAGAAGATAAAGGTCTAAGCAGCAGGACCTGATTCTGGGATATTGCCAAACTTAGTTTATCACAATACATTTCTAATACAGATGCTGTGCCAAGATTCTTGATTTAAGGAGAGCAAGAGAATCAGAAGCAAATGAGACACCTGTTAGAGTGGGGAGGAATAAAGGTAGTTGGGGGATTCCCAAAACTTTTACTTAGAACAACTATTAGCTCTTAGCAATTGCAATAATTGACTGGAGTAAAGTGTGTGAGTGGGTCAGCCCAGTCAACAGCAGAATAGAAGGCATACACATATTTTACATTACTCATTCTTAATGCTTAGTATCTTGAGGTATAGGATGCCTTGTTTTGCTAAGAACACATACCATTAGCCAGTCAGAGTTCCTTTTGGGAAAGTCAAGTTTTTTTGAGTTAGCTCTGCAAAGACCTAGCAGTGCCTACTCAAGAATAAGATTACCTTTCTATACTTCTCTCTCTTCTGGCAACAAATCAGTATAAGCTTCACAACGCTTATTTTTCAGTCTGAGCTATTCCATCATGCCTGAGAAAGTAGACTTAGACCTTTTGATGGAGCTATGTTACAATATATGCAGTGGAAAATACCTTTCTTGTCAGATTTATGTGGTTGATGGCAACACAGGGACATTTTGCCATGTTCTATTAACCAAGAGAAAGTAAATCCATTGTAAAGATACAGACTTAGTCACTACTTTAATTCTAATTGAATCAATGTCTGCCAAGGTACTAATTTTTTACAACAGTATAGGGTCCCACGAAGGCTTTTATAGTTGTATATAAAGGCACATGACATACCACAAAACATGGCTCCATGGTCCCGTTAATGTATGTGACTCTCCAAGCTTAAATCGTGTCATGTTTATTTTCCTCTTCACTTGCCCACAGTTTCTCCTATTTAATTTAGAATGTTCAATTACCATTAATTCCAGGCAATCTATTGTTTAATTGGATGGATTTCAATTGCAAATTAAGACTGCTGATTTCAACCAAGAAAGCTAATTTAAACCTGACAACTGGTTTGTTAGAAAAAAATTGGGGAAAATAGTATGAGAGAATTGAGAGTAACACAGACATTTATTTGTGTATTCAGGTGTCACTTGTTTGTTTCATTAGAACAAAACTGTCGTTTTCTACTAACTAACTTTCTAAATTGCAGAAATAACTAGCACCATGACTCCTCATGTGGGGAATATTGTCACAGAAGGCTTACCTGCCCATTTAACCATTCCAGAACAGTTTCTTCTAACTTACAGAGTCTTGCTATTTAACGTGTTCTATCTTATAATCATTCTAAGCAAAAAAAAGAAGGTTAAGAAGAAGTCATATGATTAAAATGTGTTGCACTACGCACAGCGTAAGAGAAAAGTGAAGATACTTTCTCATTAGTACTAAAGGAGACTCTATGAAATGTTGCGTTAGACAACAGCTCTCAGGAAATATGAAGGGCAGCTCAAAATTTGGCATGAGCCTATCATCAGATTCTGGGCATTATCTGATTAGGAGACAGAGACAAAACTCTTCTATTTCAAAAATATAAAGCTTCCCATGATCTACTTTTGCATGATGGATCAATGTATTAGAAAACCAGCATGTTAAACCAATTACCCTGAAAACTTCCGAGTAAGGAGACAACAGTTGAATAAATGTATGAATCAAGACATAATTTTCTTCATTAAAAAAATGACATTGACCAAAACTTACTGAAGCATTTTTACACTTTTTCTAGATGTCCCAGCAATGTTTAGAAAATGTATGTATGCAGAGTAGAAAATAAGGGAAAATATTAATGAAAACTCAGAATTTTTAAAGCCCTACGAAGTGGTAAGTATGGAGAAACATAAACAATTTCAAGCCTTGAGCATTTTCAGAACCAGGAATAGGGTAGGTTGTGAGGAAAGCTTTATAGATAAAACTCAGGATTCCAACTGAGTAATTCTGAGCTTGGTCCAGTTCTCACACACTGGTGGCCCCTATTACCCACGCCTTGGCTTCTGGGAGTTTTATTTATAAAACTTGTTACCATGATGGAGGGTTTACAATAAAGGGATGATGGCAAACTGAGGCATCATTAGATTTCAAGTAATCATTATATAATGATAAATGGAAACAAGGGGCATTAGGTTTTAATAATACATATTATCACTAGATAAGAAGAACTACTAGCTATTGAGTCGATTTCAACTCATAGCAACCCAATGTGTGTCAGAGTAGAACTGTGCTCCATAGGGTTTTCAATGGCTGATTTTTCAGAATTAGATCATCAGGACTTTCTTCCAAGGTACCTGCAGGTGGACTGCAACTGTCAACTTTACGGTTAGCAGCAGAACTTGTTTAACCATTTGCACCATCCTGTAACAGTGGCCATAAAAAATGCAAATTATGTAAGGCTATAAAACGTTTTAAATAATTGCCTGGTTTTGTACAATCTGGGTATTGGAATCTGGTTTACATTACTTAGAAAGGATAAGGCTATTGTTAGTGATTGAATTGTGTCCCCTAAAAATATGTGTCAACTTAGCTAGGTCATGTGTCCAAGTATTGTACGATTGTCCACTATTTTGTGATCTGTTGCAATTATCTTACCTGTTGCAAATCCTAACCTCTATAATGTTAATGAGGCAAAGTTAGAGGCAGTTGTTAAAGAGGCAGGACTCACTCTACAAGATTAAGTTGTATCTTGAGTCAATCTCTTTTGAGATATAAAGGAGACAATAGAGCAGAGAGGATAAAGAACTCCCACCACCAAGAAAGCAGAGCCAGGAGTGGAGCGCGCCCTTTGGACCCAGGGTCCCTGCAGCTGAGACACTCCTAGACCAGGGGAAGATTGATGACAAAGACCTTCCCCCAGAACCGACAGTGAGAGAAATGACCTCACCTGGAGCTGGAGCCCTGAATTCGAACTTCTATCCTTCTAGACTGTGAGAGAATAAATCTTTGTTTGTTAAAACCATCCACCTGTGGTATTTCTGTTATAACAGCACTAAATAACTAAGACAGTTATCATATTACTTATGAATTTATAATAATTTATAGCAATTCCTGGGTAGAATTTTATGAAGATAAAAATTTATGGCTGAGGCCAACAACCCTATGCTACAAAATGAGAATTATAAACATCTATTATATAACAAACTTGGAAAAGTGTATAGAAGTAGAGACAATATGTTTGAGGTTCTAATATGAACTTATAAATCCTTCCCAAAAAATAATTGGTGAAAATTAATTAACATAAATGACTAAGTGAAAAATACTATTTTTTTGTGTTGTGAAATTTCTATTCATAATTCTCTTTCTAATACATGACCTTCTGAATAGAGATGCCCCTTTTTGTTTAAGGGTTATTTTTATTATACACAGGAAACATTGAGGGTTGGCTTATAAACCTATTCAAAGCACACTTTAAATACAACCATTGTCTTAGAAATATTAAATATCAATCCTATTTCTAAGAAGTTTACCTTCTCCAAAATACTCATAAACACCCTAAGGTGTCCCTTTCCAGGAAAAACTTCTTTTTTTTTTTTTTTTTTTTTTTGGTGCTTTCTCTACACCTTCTAACCAAATCCACTCCTGATCTGCACCATCATTATTTTGCCATTTGGTAGAGGAGGGTCTTCTATTTCTCTCTTGTATAATGAACAACATCTTAAGTTCATAGCAAGAGAAGGCTCCCTTGTTATTTATGAATACCCTTGAAACCGTGGGCCCTTTCTGCACAATACCATTAAAGATCCTTCTTGATGGGATTTCTTTTAAATAGTTCCATAGGTACTTTCATCAAAATACTGAGGATCGCTGAAAGGCCACTTAAAATTGCAGTTCTAAAGCTGAATCCACAGGGAGCCGTGGTAGCACAGTGGTTAAGCACCTAGCTGCTAATCGAAAGGTCAGTGGTTTGAACCCACCAACCACTCCATGGGAGACAGATGCAGTAGTTGGCTTCTGTAAAGATTTAAAGCCTTGGAAATCCTATGGGGCAGTTCTACTCTGTGCTATAGGGTCACTACGAATTGGAATTGACTTGACAGCCATGGGTAAAGCTGAGTCCATAATCTTCAACAGTATATAAATGTAGAGCGATTATCAAAGTTACAAGTTATCCCTTCTATGCAGCCATATCAAGACAGAGATAATAATACAACACATTCTACATAAAAGCTGGACTGATTTTGGACTGATAGCCATGTGTGGACCAAAAAGACATACCTGAGTTTAATTCACTTATTCTATAGAGCACTTGTTCTGCCACTTATTAGCTATGTAACCTTGGAAAATTACTTAACCTGAGCTTTGTCTATAAAATATGGATAAGAGCAGTCACTAACGTCTAGCATTCTTGTTGCTGTTGTTGTTAGGTGCCATCTGGTCAGTTCCAACTCATAGCGACCCTACATGCAACAGAACAAAACACTGCCTGGTCCTGCGCCATCCCCACAATCGTTGTTATACTGGAGCCTATAGTTACAGCCACTGTGTCAATCCATCTCATTGAGGATCTTCTTCTTTTTCACTGACCCTCAACCAAGCATGATGTCCTTCTCCAGGGATTGGTCCCTCCTGATACCATGTCCAAAGTATGTGAGACAAAGTCTCACCGTCCTCCCTTCTAATGAGCATTCTGACTGTACTTCTTCCAAGACAGATTTGTTTGTTTTTCTGGTAGTCCATGGTATATTCAATATTCTTTGCTAACACCACAATTCAAGCATTCTTGTAAGATAGATAATTTAAATACTTAGCACAATTGCTGACACACAGTAAGCTGATGCGTAAAATGAGGTTAATGATATGAGGTCGTTATTGCTATAATTTTCTGGAAAAGTATCCTTGTAAAAAGAGCAGTACTCTTACTTTAACTGTGTGAAACCCTGCCATAAAGAATTGCTGACAAAACTGCAAAAAATCAGTAGCAAAGATGGCCTGTGCCTACATTCTCTAACAGTTCCAGACTATTGCTTTAAATAAAAATAGCTACACCTATAAAGAAGAGCTTCTCACCTCCTGAGAGACTGAGCTTGAAACAATTTTGTTCCGTGGTCTACAATGGGACCTGAGGGGAGCCGAGGAGAGGCCAGAGCTCCTGAAGGCTGAGCTGATAATGAATCACTAAGCCTTTCAGTGGGAGAACTATGTGAACTTGTGGTGCTTCCTGAGGCCAGGTCTTGGGCTCTCTGTGTGCACTGGAGGTTCTGCCACTGGGGAAGAATTAAATGGTCACACAGGGAAAAAAGGCAAAGCCAAACAATTAACAGCATTACAAAAATAACTGGGGAGGTGAGAAACCTCTGTCATGTTTCCCAAAGAGGGAGGCTGTGGAACTGGACTCTTCTTCTCATGGACCTGCAAAAAGGGTACTGATACAAAGCAGAAAAAAGAGATACCCAGAATCTGATTCCATTCCTATTTTCCATCCGATCTGAGGAAATCAAGATTCAGCCAAGCCCAGAGGAACTTCTGTGTGAAATAAAAACACAACACCATTGGGGGAAAGAACTGAATTTGTGCTGGAGGAAGAGAAACACAGAAGAAAAATATCGTATGATCCCGCTTACATGAAATATCTAGAAGGCAAGTGTATAGCCATCAGTGTATCAGTGGTTACCAGGTTACCAGGGGTGAATAGGAGGGAGGGGAAAAGGAAGACACGATTCTTAGGTGACACTGAGCTTCTATTAAGGGTGATAGAAAAATTTAGGAAAGATTAATGATGATGGTTGAACAGTATGATGAACATAATGTCACTGAACTGTACATGCGCAGATTGTAGGAACAGCAAATGTTTCATTGTTTATATATTAACCCAATAAAAAAAGAAAGAAAGTGAGGTTTTAGTAAAATATGAAAAGTGGAAGAGAACTGCCGAGATTTGGGGTGTGACATTATACAATTAGAGAATAACAGACAGCACAGAACAGCCAAATTCTTCTGTCTGCAGCTGCAAACTCAAAAACCATACCTTGTTTAGCAGGGGAAGAAAACTAAAGGCAATTTTAGTTTAAGCCTGTTCTCAATGTATAGGTCCCCACCAAACAATAGTTTTGGGCATTTATTGTGCGCCAGGCAGGCACTGAACAGATGAATGCAGATGATGTATCAAGAGAGCACAACGCCAGACCTCAGGGGTTTAGATTTAATTGGGGGAGACAGAAGTGGGACATCTATTTGCAGTTCCAGTATGTTCACAACAGGCAAAGGATCGACAAAGATAGCAAGGGAGTTGCCATAGACATTCTGCTCTAAGAACAGGTCAAAGGGGTTTCTGATGGGTGCTGTGTGTGCTCTTTCTTGGGAACTGAATAAATTTGCCCCAGCTTTTATTTAAGTCTCTGCTCAAATACGTTCAGAGAACATTCCCTGAACATCCTATTTAAAATGAACCCAACATATACCCATGTGTCCTTGTTACTCTCACTCTAATTCTTCCTTCCCATTGCTGCATAGTAGATAAGTATCTGTGTGTATGCATATATATGTATGTATATCTATGAGATATATGTATAAAAATATAACACACACACTCATATGTATAATTTTTTTGCCTTTATCATCAACTAGAATGTGAACTCCCAAAGGATAGAATCTTTATCTGTCTTCACCTACCTATCCCCAGTACCTATCACAATGCCTGGCTTGCAAAAACAAAACAAAAAAAATTACAGTAGAGTAGATTCTGTCTTGTGGTGACAAGTAGGTTCTAAATAAATATTTAATAATTAATGGAGCAATGAACAAATACAGAAACCATACAAATAAGCAGAAATAATACAATGGGCTAAGTCCTAAAATAGATGTATATATAAGGTAATATTGGAGCCTTGGTGGTGCAGTGATTAAGAAGTTGGCTGCTAACCAAAAGGTCAGCAGTTCAAATCCAGCAGCTGCTCCTTGGAAACCCTATGAGGCAGTTCTACTCTGTCCTATATGGTCACTATGAGTTGAAATCTACTCAAAGGCAACAGGTATAAAGTAATATTGGAGCATTTAACTGGACACTGTTCATTTAGATGGGAATGAGCGGGATGCTTTTCTAAGAAGGGATAATATTATGAGCAAAAGCTCAGAGTGATGATAAACAAGAGTGCAGTGGATGATGGTAACTGGTCCAACATGTTCTGAACAAAGGGTTTTGGAAAAGGCATCAGAGAGGAAACTGAAGATGGGTCTTATCGTCTCCATATTGCAAAACCTTGATCTCAACAGGTAATCTGACTGTGAAAATTGCTATATTAGCAACGCAGATTCAAGAAGATCCCTATATTTTCACCTGCTGTGGGAATCTGGCAATTATGCTGATCCTGTTATACCAAAGCATAATCCCTGACATTAATGGACAATGAAACTTGTATTGCACTCCTTGAGGACAAGAGAAATATCTTTTCATGTTCATATCCTCAGCATCTAGGACAGCATCTGATACATCTTAGATGCTCAAAAATGTCAGAAGATTAAACATGTTGGGAAAAAAAAGCAAACAGGTAAAAATAAAAAAGGAATGTGATCCATAAGATAATGTCATTAAAACAAATAAAGGGAACACACCCACCAGCTCTGAGAGAGAAAGAGCTGACGATCTGCTTCAATGAGATTACAGCCAAGAAAACCCTATAGGGTAGTTCTACTACATCATATGGGGTTTCTATGAGTCAAAATCAACTCAACAGTAACTAACAATAACAACAACATAGAGAGAGCAAAATGACTTATTTTGAGCTACCTCAGAAATAACCAAAGGGAAGTAGGATAGAAAATAGTTTATAAGGGAGCACTGTGATGTCAAATTGCATAGGTTCAAATCCCATTGACGTATTTACTGTCACCTCATCAATTAGCCTAACCTCTCCAAAATGTAGTTTCTTCATCTGTGAATAATTATAGCAAGTAGCTCATAGGATTCTTGTGAGGACTGCATGAGAGAAGGAATACAACATATTTTGCTGAGCTTGGGAGCATAACAATGGTTACATAGGTGATGTTGTTACTGCTTTTTTATGGCTATTATTATTCAACATGAACAACTCAGAGAAAAAGCTTTCCAAAATAGGAGAGTAAGATTCAAAGCAGAAGGACAGAAAATAATAATCCTACTCTTTCTGCCAAAACATAGACACCAGGGGAATATCCCATCTAGATACCTCCATGTTCGAAGAAAGGAGGTGGTTTGCAGATTGCTTAGAAGATATAATAGTGTGATGGAAGGAACATTAACTTTGGTGTCAGAGAGGCCTGGTATAGAAGCCTCCTTGGGATGAAGATAGTTTCACTTCCTTATCTTGAAAATTCAGGGGTCTTATCAGAAGTCACAGAAAGAAAATAGATAAATCACATCTTGATGCATAATACTCTTTCAACCACAGATATTTTTGACATGTAGGACAGGATTTGGTGTAAGTCATTTCACGGTAGGCTCAATGCCATGAGGATTAGGCACAGCAGTATATTCAGCTACATAGCAGTTCAGATGCATTTGATTAACTGTACATCCAAATTTGAATGTATTTACTGCCTCCCCCATAAAGTGCCCTGTCCAATTCACAAATTTATACACAAAAGTAGAAGATTTGCAACAGTCAGTTCCATAAGATTGAACCCTCTAAAGAGGGATAATTCTATGATAATTTTTAAACTGGTTCAGAGGGAAGGATTTTAACCCAAGCTTGTAGTATTTCTTTACATTCTCTCAATATGGGTAAAGTAGCACCTATCCTAATTTGTCACATTCCTAAAACTCACAAAACATCATCAAAGATCTAGTACAAAAAAGTTCCTGAAGACAATACGAACCATAAGTAACAATGCACAAGCACCAGAAGAGAGACTAGATAAATGGGAGCGCCTAAAAATCAAATGCTTATGCTCATCAAAAGACTTCACCAAAAGAGTAAAAAGACAACCTACAGACTGGGAAAAAAATTTTGCCTACGACAAATCCGATCAGTGTTTAATCTCTAAAATCTACAAGATACTGCAAAACCTCAACAACAAAAAGAAAAATAACCCTATTAAAACATGGGCAAAGGATATGAACAGGCACTTCTCCAAAGAAGATTTTCAGATGGCTAAGAGACACATGAAGAAATGCTCACGATCATTAGCCATTAGAGAAATGCAGATCAAAACTACAATGAGATATCTTCTCACCCCAACAAGGCTAGCATTAATCCAAAAAACACAAAATAATAAATGCT
>NW_004443950.1:5697206-5723331 GCF_000243295.1 Trichechus manatus latirostris
AGAAGGATGGGGTGCAGAACTCAAATTCTAGTAAGAAGACTACACTTAATGGTCTGACTGAGACTGGAGGCACCCGGGAAGCATGGACCCTGGACTCTCTATCAGCCCAGAACTAAAACAATTTCCAAGGCCAACTCTTCAGACAGGGATTGGACTGGACTGTGGGACGTAAAGTGATACTTGTGAAGAATGTGCCTCTTGGTCAAGTAGATACAAGAGACCAAAGGGGCAGCTTCTGTCCAGAGGTGAGATGGGAAGGCAGAGAGAGTTAGGAGCTGGTTGAATGTTTTTGGTGAATCAGGGGTGTAGGGGAGGAGTGTGCTGTCACAGAATGGGGTGAGTGGTTGGGGTCTCATAACAATGTAAAAAAAAATTTTTATGGGAGACTAACTTGAAATGTAAACTTCATTTAATTACAACAATAAAAAAAATAAAAAAATAAAAAGTTCCTGAAGAAAATTTGCATAAAATTTCTACTTGGTAAGAGATACTTCCACACATATCTTTTTATAGACAAAATAACCTGTCTTAGGTCAATTTTCCTAGAAGCACACCCTAAGACAGAGATTTTGTGTAAATGACTTATTTAGGAAATATCCTCAGGAGAAACTATAAGGGGATGAAGGAAGCAGCATAGTACAGGGAAGATGCTCACCAATGATGTGGGTTCAGCTGAAGTCTCATCTATGAGATAGATCCTATGATCCCATGGGGAGCTCTGGAGAATGAATGGTACCACAGAATTCTCTTGCCATGTGTACTCCATATCAGTTAGTAATTGGTTACAGGCTGCTTCTGAGTTTGGGGCATTTGTCCTGGGCTAGGAAGCTTCCAGCATTCAAGAGCAGCTCTACAAAGAAGAGTAAAGTCATGAGCCAATAGCAACCAGCACTCATAGAAATGAAGAATGGATGCAAAGGGCCAGTAAAGAGGATCTAGACAAGGATCTACCACAATCCATCCCTTGCATTACTCATATACACTTGCTTCTCATATTAAGTTGACTCCATTCCCTCACAGCCTCTTCAGGATTATGAATATTCACAATGTTTGGGTAAATTTACACTCATTGCTGCTACAATTGGTTCTGAGGCCATCAGTGATATTCATCAACTCCCTCCTCTACCATCCCTTCTAGATTCTCCTCTCTACTTCTCTGGGTCAAGGTGGTTTGCTACATGGGAGTGACTCAGACCCTCATCTCTGTGAGTTCTGAACCTCTGTTTACCATGCCTTGACCAAACTCTGGTTGTTTTTTGCTCATTCACAGTTAAAATTGAACATGGACATACCAAGAAATTCCCCAATGGTTCTTCTCAGCACCAAACATATTTGTCCCTCCCCGCATTATGTAATAGCACTTTGCTTCCTTGTGATGATCAGGACCACTTACTTTTACCAACTTGGTAACTACTTTCCCTGCATTCAGGTTTATTAATACAAGAAGCCCAAAGTGACCAAGTGGCTATCATAACTTTAAATTTAATGGAACTCCATGTCTTCTTCCGGGAACCAGGACTTCTAGACCCACAGAACCTAGAGTTGTTGGGTTGTTGGGACAAGAAGCACACATCTCCCTACTGGGTCACTGGAATCGATAGTGAGTAGAGTCTTTTCTACTTCCACTCCTTGGTTTCCAGATCCACACATTCTAACTAGTGGGCACACAGCACTCATGTAATGACCAGTGGTTTAAGTTGTATATTGCATTGTGAAGGATAGCATCCCATTCTCACAAGTTATCTTCTCCAATATGATGCCTCAGCTGTGTTTTCAAGAGGTCCTTTCACCACTCCATGAAGCCAGAACTTCTAGATGGCATATATGGTAGGAAAGGACACTGTGAGAAGTTTCTGGCAAGAGTCAATAGGTAAGTTACATGGGATACACCTAAGATTTAGAGCAAGGTCATGCTGTTTGCAGCAGAGAACTATATACCATTTGAAAGCATCTCCAGGTAGAGAACAAGAGTCCGACCAGGGAACGTCATAAGACTGTGTAGTCAGAACTCCTAATTGAGCTGGATTCTAACAGAACCACTAAATCACAAGGGTGGGCCCAGAATAAATCCATCATAATATGAAAATTATAATCTATAATTGAGCTCGAATAACTCCAGAGGACCCAAGTGAGCTGTACAAAGAGGTGGCCTAGACCTCTTGTCACTTATCACAGATACACTAAAACTTTTACTGAAGTTCACATTATAGCCTTATATGGTATTATCTATTATCAGCTGAAGGAGGAAGAACAAAATGTGAGCTTAATTCACAAATGGGTTGACTGGTATGTTAGTGCGAGCTGAAAATGGACTGATGCTGCATTACAGCCCCTCTGGTTGGGAGTGGCTGCTGAGAGACAATGATGACAAGAAGTCTTCCCAGTGGGCAGAGCTTTGGGTGGAGCACTGACACATTCTACCACAATTACCATTTCAATATGAATTCATTTTCTTATTTTTCAGAGTCAGAAGCAGAATTTCTGAGTAATTTGTGCAGAATCCTAAAATATGAACAGAATTTAGATTTAAAACAGCTAGTCTTGCCATGATGATATAAAGAGATGAAGACTTCTGGTTTCACCCAGGAATGTAGAGATTTATAAATTGCTGACTATTAGCCCAGGCTCTACAAAGTGTAGCCCTTTTAACATAAGTGACATGTATTGTCCCATCCAACAACTTTGCCAGCTTTCAAGAGACAGTATGGATAATGCTATAGGGGATAAAATGTGTGCAGTCACCTCCCAGAACTTCAATTTCCTCCTCTTCTTGAGGGAAATATTGATACTTGCATTATGTGATTTCTATAAGGATCAAGTGAAATGATATTCGTGAATGAGCTTAATAAACCAAGTGTTAACATAAAAGGGACAGACTCCAAACTCCATAAGCACTGGGCTGATCTGTTTGCTTACAAATTCTTGGTGTTCTTTCTTGGTGCCTAGCACACCAGAGGCATTCTGTTGAATTATATTAAAATTACTAAATATTAGCAATTATTTCTAGCTTTTTGAGACCCTGATATCAGAAGTCTGCAGATTATTTTTCCTCTTCATGGTAAATTTTGGTAGCATAAACTTGCTATTTCTATTTAGACAAAGTTGGAAAAACTATTGTAAATATTCTATTACTCCCTTAACCCAATGAGCTGTTAATTGGTGACAGTAATTGCATAACCAGGTCTCATTTTAGGAAACTCCAGGCATATACCAGAGTGATTTTCTAAAACAACATTTGATGTTAAACGAATGTGCTCTGTTTCATTTTGTTTGCTTTTGAGAAAATTTTATGAACTAATTTTTTGCATCACATAAAAAGGCAGTATTGTTATCCTCACTTAAACAACAAAGAAGCAAATAAACAAAGCCAAGTTTTGACAGATTGTTAGAAAAAAATGATCATAATTATTTTCCTCCTTGTATCTACACACTTTTGAAATATGACTTGGCAGATTGTAATCAAAAGAAAGAATCTATTTTCCTACCCCTTAAATCTGGGCTCACCTTGTGACTTGTATCAATAGAAAGTACTAGAAATGACTTTGTGACAGTTTTGAGTCTCAGGTGACCTAGGCTGCTTCTATTCTTTCTAGAGACTGCTGGCTCTACCATTTGTGCAATCCTGGATTTGCTGCTAAGTGATGACAGCTCAACTGCCCTAGCTGATGTTCCAAAGATCTGAGACAGTCTAGCCAAGATAATTAAAGCCATCTATTTGACCTGCTAATGCCAGAAGAACTTCCCAACTGAGCCCAGTTTAAATGGCCAATCTACACACTTGTGAGATTCAGTATACAGTTGTTGTTTCCAATCACTAAGTTTGGGGGTGGTTTATTTCACAGCCCATAACTGTGATGCAAAGATATGCAGAGATGCCAATTATCTACCTAAATTGCAGAACTAGTTGGATTGAGATTATGGATTCTATTGCAAGTATATCTGAGTTTCTGCTCCACTGCCTGGGATGGTTTAATAACTTACAGCCATGTTGTTGTTGTTGTTAGGTGTTGGTGAGTCAATTTCAGCTCTTAGCAGCTCCATGTTACAAAGTAGAAATGCCCTGTGTGGTTTTCTTGGCTGTAATCTTATGGAAGCAGATTGCCAGCTTTCTCCCTTGGAGCTGCTGGGTGTGTTTGAACTGCCAACCTTTCATACAGCAGTTGAGCGCTTAACTCTCAGCACCACCTGAGTATTTCTTATAGTCATATCTAGAGTTAAATAAAATATTTTATAAAACTTCTCCAGATAGCTACATAGCTTGTCCCCCTCCTTTCTTTCAGATCTCTAGGCAATTTTTACCTTTACAAAGAGTCTCTCCCAGCTCACCCTATCTAAGAGAGTACAAAAACTATTATCTTTGACCTGCTTCATTTTTTTCATAGCACTTGTCACTACTTGAGCTGACATGTGTGTTTATTTTTCTGCATCCCCTAGAACACAAATAAAAGTTAAGTTCCTGAGGGCAGGGATTTTGTATTTCCTGTTCATGGCTATATTCCTGTATACCTAGTGCTTAGTACATACTCACATACTTTGGACATGTTGTCAGGACGGACCAGTCACTGGAGAAGGACATCATGCTTGCTAAAGTAGATGGTCAGTAAAAAAGAGGAAGACCTTCATGAGATGAATTGACACAGTGGCTGCAACAATGAGCTCAAGCATAGCAACGATTGTTAGGATGGTGCAGGACCAGGCAGTGTTTCGCTCTGTTGTACATAGGGTCACTATGAGTGGGAACCAACTGGATGGCACCTAATATCAACAGTATATACTCAACAAATATTGATTGAATCAATGACTAAAACAATATTCTACAACCAAATTCCCTGAAGTACTCCCATGTACCCATTGAGATCTCCCATATGCCCAAAAACATCTACAGAAAAGACTGGAATGAAAGGTGTTCTAGTCAATTGTCAGATTCTCTTTCTTTTATGGTTGCTAAATACTTTACAGATTAGTTTGGGCTTTAGTTTTCTAAGACTCCCAATTAAAGAACTTCATGCTTTAATCCTTAAATCTCTAATTATTCTAGGATGAATTTGCCTGTTCTGGGAAGCTAAGGAAATAGTTTTCCAATTTTCAGAAAGACTTCCTGCTGGATTAAAGCTACATTGCTGTTGCTGTGTGTTGTCCAGTCAATTCTAACTCACGGTGACACTTAGGACAGAGTAGAGCTGCCCCAGAGGCTTCCTAGGCTACAATCTCTACAGAAACAGATCGCCAGGTCTTTTCTCCAGTGGAGCCGCTGGTAGGTTAGAACCACCAACCTTTTGGTTAACAGTCAAGCACTTAATCATTGTGCCAACAGGGTTCCTTAAAGCTACAATCATAAACCTAAATTTCCTGTTGTTTCCTTAATTAAGTCATCCTCTCTGGTGTGGGGATGGGATGGGTCTTAATATAAGCAATACTATGTTATCAGTTGAAACCTCTCTTTCAAACTTTATTTGAGCAAATAATTTGTAACAGGATAGGTTCTCCCGATGAACATGATAGAACACAGTGCTTGGTTAACTGACTTTATAACTTTGGGGAGACAGAGCTGGCTGGCTAGAAACACAAACAGATAGAAGTATAATTATCACAATAAAACCTATAAAACTCAAAATGAGTTGATCTTAATATTGCTGTCCCTCTGTAGCCAGTAAGCAAACCGCCATTTTATCAGAGAAATACAGAATAAAGCCATCTGGATTATTGGAGAAAACAGCATTCAAGTGACTTAGATTAACCCAAGCCTCATTTTCTCAGGGAATAGCTCCAATCATCCAGCTAAAAAGGATGTCAATTTAGAACTCAGTTTGATGTAAAGGGAAAGAGAAGATTAAGATAATTAATTGGCATCTGACCATGTTTAAAGAGTGGGAAGGTTTGGGATGGAAAACAATCTCAGTAAATTGAATTATAATTATAAGAAGAAAACAGGGTCTATCTCATTGCCTGCAGGGAGCAAGAAATAGTCAGTGTAACTTTATTCTTTATGAGGTGCTCAGAGTCTGCAAAACATTATTGCTGTTGTCATCAGTCGACAAAAAAAGTGATATATTAAAGCAGAATATAAATCTAATTCCTTACACCAGATATCTATAATAGATGTAAAGACATATATTTGGCTCTTTAAAAGAATAACCTCAGTGATAGATCGGAAGCCCTGGTGGCACTGTGGTTTAAGAGCTCAGCTGATAACCAAAAGGTTGGCAGTTCGAATCCATCAGCTGTTCCTTGAAAACCCTATGGGGCGATTCCACTCTGTCCTATAAGGTCGCTATGAGTTAGAATCGACTAGAGGGGACAACAGGTTTTGGTTTGTTTGGTGATACATTGTTTGTAAAAATAGCCACAGTTATTTCAGTTTCTGTATCCAAGACCTGTTTACAATGTGAGTTTGCAATTTCCATCAAGTTTGAGGATCTATTTCCCCGCTACTTGAAACAGGGCTATCTGTGTATCTTGATTTGTTCCAAAGAATTTGGCAGATGTGACATCATGCTGGTTGACCTTCTGAGGGCTTGCACATTGCTGTTCGTTCTCTCTCACTGCACAGTCAGAACAAGCCCTTGACTAGCATCTCAGGAAAATGAGAGACTATGTAAGTCAGAGTCAATCGATTTTCCCAGCCAAGGCTTTGCATGAGTGAGGATGCTCAGCAAAAGTCAAAAAAGCCAGCCACAGCTGATCTACAGCTGGCTATTGATACACGTACTGCAATGAACCCCACTGAATAATCCATACTATCTGAGACTGAAAGAACTGCCTAGTTTACTTGCTGACTATGAGCTAATACACAGTTACCATATTAAGCCACTAAGTATTTTGTTGGTTTGTTATGCAACAATAGTAACTGATTTAAGTCTAATACGACAAATTAGAATGTATATTTCAAAAGTGTATTAAAGAACAAAATATTTCAATTATAATAAAAAATAATCTAGTCCTAGGTATTGGAGAATGTGTAATCTTACCAATAGCATAGGTTAGGAGGATAAAAAATATCTTAATACTTGATTAAGATGATGGTGGCCCCCAGACAATCTTACCCCTATGTTCTAGTCATCTATGTTCAAGAAGTCTCTATCATCAAAATCTGTAATCACTCCAGCACAGGGTCCATCAATATTTCAGGATGCTAAAACTAAAAATGTATGTAAGGCTAATATTTTACATAGGGGTCTGCGAGAACATAGTTCTAAAGCAAAGTGGGAACTTGAAGTATGAAGGGTAATCTGTCTGGTAGAAAGAATTAGAATAATACAAATCAGAATGTTAGCGTCATTTTGAACACATTTGACCATTTGGGGAAAAAAACGAAAATCATGACAACCTGAAAAAAACGGGGGTACACATCTGAGAGTTCCCCTTCATTGCTTTAAATCTTTCATAGTTTTCACTATGCTGAAGCAATGAAGTCCAAACTCTTTAACAAAGAATACAGATTTGCACTGTACGGCCTCTTGTCTATGCTTCCAGTCTCCTTTCCCACCACTAACTCCCACGTACCCATAAGCCCTTCTAAAAAAATAAATAAATAAAAACCAAACCTGTTGCCGTTGCATGGATTCTGACTCATAGTGCCCCTGTAGGACGGAGTAGAACTGCCTCATAGGGTTTCCAGGGAGCTGCTGGTGAATTCGAACTGCCAATCTTTTGGTTAGCAACTGTAGCTCTTAACCACTGCAACACCAGGGTCTCCACATACGCTTTAGTCATGTTAACTTGCTAACAATTTTCCAAGCTTGTTTGGTTCTATCATTCCTCAATGCCTTTGATTTTATTTCCTCATGAGCCGGAAATGCAGTGTCAACCTATAAAGCTCCTATTCATTCTTTCCATTATACCTCGCAGGTAGCTTAATTGGTAAGGCCTTCCTAATCCCCTAGAGAATTAGGAATGAGGTGTTTCTTCTTATGTATACACTGAGCGTGTAGCACTTATCAGGCTGTATCATAATTATCGATTCACATATCTGCTATCCCAATTAAACTAAGACACGCATATGCCCTATCATTGTCATAAGCCCAGTACATACCATAGGGCAAGAAATATATTATGGTACCATCTTTTTATATAGGATGGATTTACTTTGAAGTGCCCTCTCGGCTTCATGCCAACTGCTTCACTAAATATGTATGAGAATCAGGAAACGTTAGCATTTACGATTTTTTTTTTCAAATTGTATATATAAAAGAGGCATGGGAATAGGTGAGCATTTGATAAGAATATTAAAATTAATTTATTCAGTCAGTCAATTACTGCTACATGACATGTTGCAACTATAAATCCCATTTCACTGATCCAGATTTGTAAAATAATAAATAAATAAATGAATAATAAATAAAAGATGAAGGGAAGGGAGAGGAAGAGAAGAAAGAAGAGTTTTTTTTTTCTTTTAAAGTCACCATTTTAATGGGAGATAGAAAGTTAATCTCAGTCATTTTAAACGGTTCCTTAAATCTTTTTAAAATGCATTTGCTGCAAAAAAATAAATAAAACTCTATGAGGACATTCTACTTCTGACCATTTGGAAATATCAGAGTCTGGACTTGTCTTCTTGCTGTACACTATTAAATATCTGAACAAAATATAAGAAATAACTCTGCAAATATTAGATAAGAAACATCACAAGACAGTGATCCATGACACCAAGGAAACAAATGAGATATACCCTAAAAACCTCTGGGTTTTACCCCTAGAGTTAATTTCCAGACTTCATTGGACAGATAGGGAACTCAAACAGAGCCCAGAGTTCTATTAAAATTAGTGTAAGCCATAGTGGAGAGACTTATGGAAATAGAAAGCACACTCAGTAGAAATCTGAGACAGGCCAAGTTTTAATGGGGGTTAAACTAACCCTGCTGGAAAGACTAAGAGAAACACAACCTAGGACAGCTTTAAAAAAAAAAAAAAAAAAAAAACCTAAACGAAACAAACCAATCTGCAAGTAAATTAACTACCTACCAGAACAAAGCCTAACACTCTGAAGGTAGTAAAACAAAGTGCGTGATAAAGTTTAGCAGCCAAGAAGGCAAAAACTTGAATTATTGATTCAGAGGACATAAAATGTCCTTTTCTTCCTTCTTACACATGACTTCATTTTTTTTCTCCAATTCTCTCCCCATAAATCACACCTCCCTGGAATGTACTTCTGTAAATATACCTCTACTTAGAAAGAACATGACCAGAGAAAACATCTTTAATCCCCCTGTGCCTCAAGTTTCATGTCTGTACAGTAGGATGACAATCGCGTATGGCTCTCTCCCATTCCATGACTTGCTCTGAAGCACAGTGAGAAGGATTGATCTGCTGAGATATAAAACCAAAATCCCAAACCCCTTGCTGTCGAGTCAATTCTGACAAATGGCGACTCTATAGGACGTAGTGGAACTGCCCCCACAGGGTTTCCAAGGAGGGACTGGTGGATTCGAACTGATGAACTTTTGGCTAGCAGCCAAGCTCTTAACCACTGAAACACCAGGGCCCGGCTGAGATATAAGGGGAAATTTAGTAAGGACGTTGGGGTTTTTGTTTTGTTTTGTTATTTATTCATGTAATTTTTTTTTTTTTTTTTTACAATGCTTGATCTGGATCCAAATAGTTTCCTTTCAGAGAGGCTAGTAATACTGACATCCTGAGTTTCACTTATTTTAAAATCTTGTCTTACATACCCATTGCCTTCAGGTCGATTCCAACTCACAGCGACCCTATAGGACAGAATAGAACTGCTCCATAGGGTTTCCAAGGAGCAGCTGGTAGATTCGAACTGCCCATCTTTTGGTTAGCAGCCGAGCTCTTAACCACTGTATCACCAGGGCTCCTTATATGGGATTACTCTAAACTTCATTTTATTTGCATGTATCTCTATAATTCATTGGAATGCATATTATAATAAAAGCAACAAGAGCAGTAAAAATCCTTTGAGTTTGTTCACTGTATTTACACGCACTATTTCATTTTGTGGAGGCTTGGTGGCACAGTGGTTATGAGCTCAGCTGCTACCCAAAAGGTGGGCAGCTCAAATCTACCAGCTGCTCCTTGGAAACCCTATGGGGCAGTTCTACTCTGTCCTGTAGGGTCGCTATGAGTCGGCATTGACTCGACAGCAGTAAATTTGTTTTTTTTGTATTTCGTTTGATATTCATTGAGTATTAGCACATAATAATATTATTAACTACGAATTGCTGAGAAAACAAATTTTCCTTTTTAATAATGCAAAACCATTTCATCATTATCACAAGACTCATCTGAAATATTATAATTTCAGATTTTAAGTCTGATTTTAATTCAGATTTTTCCCTCTGATCAGTGTTTTCTTCATCTACACACACCCTCTACAAAATTAGTACATGTGTCTCAGTTACCTGAAACTGAGCATTTGATATATATTTATTCTGATCAATACATTTATGTAAAAGTAATAATAGGCCATAATTTTAAAATGAGGGAGAAAGAAATATTAATATTGCTTGTTTAGATGAAAATGCTTGGCCAGAACACACTGAGAAACAGCAGACAGACATAAAATTATTTCTCTGTGTTTCTTCACAAGCAAAGTCTCAATTCCCTAAAGAGGTCATGATTTTTTCTATTTTAATTCTCAAAATACTGACTTTAAGAATGAAAGGATTATGCTAATAATGATTAAAGATGCAGTTAAAACTGGGATAAATGTTTCAAGACAATAAAACTCAAAAAGAATCTGAACAGCACCGAATTGCACAAACGTCTGGGGAAATCTATGAATTAAGTATAGATCATCATCTCATAGTAACCTTTGATAGTTCTCATTAAAACCACAGCAGTAGAACCTGTTAGAGGCCTCCAGAGAGATATGATGTGTAAATGCAGAAATTAAAAAATGAATATTGAATGATCCTATTGAGAAATTAAGGCCATTCAATGGTGCTAACGGTGGTAGAGTACCAGATCTATGTTTTTCATCTGTTCCTCTAAAAAAAGAAAATGAAAGGCTTCATCTAATTTATGGATTTAATGAAACATAATTTAAAATAACCCATCTATTTTGCATAATAATTTTCATCAGGGTTTTCATAAGGTATTTTATATAGGTGTAAATACACACATACACATAGACCCAAGCATATATATGTACATATATGCAATCACCTCTTTGAGCACTAAACTAGTCAACTTGTTGCAAACTTAAGATTTCAATGGTGATTACATCCAATTCAACCATTCCCCTTTTAGATAATCTAGATAATGTATGATTTATCATTTTAGTTCAAAGATCTTCATAACATCAGAGCAAATAGGTTGCTCTATTTGAAAAATAAATGACTTCTAGAATAAGGAAAAAATAATAATCTGTTTTTGTCAAAAATACACACAGTTTCAGAGAAGATTAAAAATAGAAAGTGTGATAAGTATTATCCAATGCCATCCAATTTTTTAAAACTGAGAATGACAAGGAAACACAGAGAGGTTAAGTGTTTTGTATAAAATAACACAGCTAGTTAATGAGGGATCTTGGACTAGAATTCAGACCAGCCTAGATCACATTCCAGAAGGCCACATGACAAATTTATTGTCACTTTGTTTGAAAGTAAGTCAGGAATTACTTTTCATCTCTGAGAAATTAGTATCTTATTGGGGATACAGCTTATCATGACATTCCTTTGGTGTTCTGTACTTACTTGTTCTTCAACAGACCCTGCCAGGTCCTGCAATGGACACTACGAATAGAGAGATGAGAAATAATTGTTCCCTCATCTCAGGAGAGGCAAAACATTAAGTGGTATAAAGATGTAGTTGGGCCTGGTTTAGTGCATTGAGTAAGCATAAGAGTATGGGGTCCATTGAGACTAAGGTGGATCAGTGAAGACAGACTAGAAGAGGTTAGGCATTATTCTTGATTCTTGGCCGATGTACCAAATGTATAGACACCACTTATCTGTCAGTGGAGGCTTGCGTGTTGCTATGATGCCGAATGCGTTTCAGTAGAACTTTCAGACTTGGACTAGGAAGAAAGTCCTGGCAATCTACTTCTGAAAATTAGTCAATACAACCTGTATGGACAACAGTTGTCTTACCTGCAACCGATCGTGGGGATGCCACCAGACCAGGAAGAATTTTTTCCATCGTGCAGGGTGGTCACCATGCATCGGGGGTTGACTCGACAGCCACTAACAGCAATGGACATAATCCAGACCACAGAGAGAAGCAGAAAGTCCAGACAGAAAGGATACACAGGAACATTTTTGTAGAGATTATCCTATATTTGGATGGTTTAACACTAAAAATAAAGCTCTTATAGGAATCATGGTTCTGCTACTCAATGTTCAATTACTGAATGTAATCGATGGTGTAATTAAGTGCAGGTGAGGATTCTCCTCCTGTCTCCTAATGAAGAGATGTGGCTCTTGCCACTCGAGGTATTGCTGTCTCCTGGCTCAAACATCTTAGGGCAAAATAATGACCACAAGATATCCAGTATTAGACTTTCTACTTCTTGGTAACACACCTTGAACAGTGCCAGGCAATTATAACATGAATAAAAGCAGCTCATACTTCAAGGCCAAACTATTCCTATCATAGCAAAGTATCTTTATGAATTCATTATATGGATTTCAGCTTCCAAAGCAAGTTCTATGAAAATGAAATGTTTATTTTTCCTCTTGTGTAGAGGCATTTAGATTACCATGAGCCATTTCTTCCTTTACTGCATTTTTGATGATGCCTAGTTTCGGGAATGCAATTGTAGATCCAAAGCATGTATAATCATATTGACGCGTGATGGTAAAACATCAGTCAGACTTTGTGCCAAAGCAATCTATAAGATAAAATAGAAATCTAAGGCTCTAAATGTCAGCACCACTCTCCCCCTCTCCTCCAACTTAACACCCAAAGCCCACATTCCCCATACACACACATCTCATCTGAAGCTCTTCTGGATGTGCACTAATTTAGGTTGCCTGCCTAATACGAGAGCCAATCAGTAGTCAGATGCTATATCAAAACTTCTTTTCTTAAAACATTAGCAGGGCAATGCATTTGTCTGTTCTTTTATTCAGTTATACAAATACAAACATTTACTGTTGTGTTAGGCACTAGTATACCATAGATGTAAATCATTTTGGTGCTGTTATGGATTAGTAGCTACCCCTTTTCTCACTCAAATGCCTTCAGTTGGATGCTCAACCCTTCTTGGCACTTCTATTTGCACACCCCCTCCCCATATCTATTGGGTACCCAAGGGATCTCTGTATCTCCAGACTATGAAATACCCATAAGACACACTAGCACAGGGTTTGGCAAACTTTTTCTACAAAGGACCATACCATAGGCTTTAGGGGTGCAAGGTCTGTGTCTTAACTACTCTACTACTCTGATATTTTAATATGTAATACATAACCCAGTGGGTGTGGCTGTGTTCCAATAAAACTTTATTTACAAAAACAGGTGGCAGGCCAGATTTGGCTGATGTGCCATAGCTTACCAACTCCTGCTCTGTCCCATAGCCCAGCTTTTCAGAGCTAAAATTTGGTATTGCTTTCTTTTGCTTTGGTTCAGATTGAATTATTGAGACAACTTCAGTTCTGTCTAACATCATTATGAACTGTCTTACTTATGACTGCTTCCCCATACTGATCTCCCCATAGACCTCCAACTAGCCTGAACCAGTACAAACTCTACTGTACTTCTGTTCAAACTTGTTCTTAACTGTGGCTCAAGGAGTGCATCATCTCTGTCCTATTTTTCCTTCACTATATGGACTTAAATAACAATCTCTTCTCACAAAAGACTTAGTTATCCCCCACCCCAACCAGCCTACACTTCCTCTGGAAGCATGAAAGACACTCTACTTGTGGTGTATACTCTGACCTTTCCCATCTGTTAGTAATGCTTTCAATTGTGTATAAAGAATATAGTAGCTTCAGCTATTAAGACATTTAATTATCTTACTTGAGAAGAAGGCTAGAGGTGGATGATTCCTGGTTTGTTATATTAACTCATAAATATACCCAAGGACCCCAGGCCATTTTCATTTCCCTGCTCATTACCTCATAGATACAAGATAGTTATTTCAATTCTAAGCATCTCCATGTCACCATAAAAGACTGATTTAAGGACTGAAACTCTAAAGTTTAATTCAGAAAGTGAATTGCTCCAACTCATTTGTTAGCATTAGTTTGGACTAGGTTATATGCTCACCCCTACAGTAACCATTAGTAATGAGAGAATGAAAATATCAATGCTCATTCAGAACTATTAGGATTTCCTAGCGTTAGGGGTACTTCCCAGGTCAAAATCAGTATGGTTTTTACCAGGTAAGAAAGGATGTGGGAATAGCAAAGTGACAATGATGTTAGTCACACCATTCTTTGAATGGAAACTGGAGCACCGAGTCCAAACGAAAGAATGAGATCTTATATCTCTACCACTCACTTTCAGCATCACCTTGGATGTACTGCTTAACCTCTCTCTCTCTCTCTCTCTCTCTGCTTGAACTCCCTCCTGTAGAAAATTAGCTTGATAAAGTAGCATCTTAGATCCCATGGAAGTAGAAGGCACTGGAATATATCATTCAGCCCCAAGTACTCATTCTGCATAGACTGGGTATAGATTGCAAAAGGTTTGATTAAAGAGTGTACTCAAATGACACTTCTGTTGTTGCTGAAAGCTCAACAGAGGATGCTGTGTCTCGTCTGCAACCCACTGGTTTTCCAAATTACCAATTTATAAAAGTTCTCTTTCAGACACACTCTGCATAATGTGCCTATTGTTCTACCTTTTTCTATTTCTCAAGCAAATCAGCAGCAAAGAGACATATTTCATTTACTTCTAAAGAAAGTTAGCTGTTTCAGAGATGAAAGATCGAATGACCCTTTAGGTGTTAGGTGCTGTGATAATCTTGTCACGACAAACCTGCTTTTGTTCAAGCATCTCCCCGTGAAAAGGACCCAGAGGACCTTGGGAAATTCATGAGGGTAGGAGAATGGGGAACAGGAACAGGGGTGTTGGATTTAAGGATCAATAGATTCACCAAGTACCCAACTCTCTTCATTGTAGTCTTTTCAAGAAGAAACTCTATTGAGGGCAGCAGCGTGACAAGACATGAATTCTGTTCACTCCCCTCAACTCTGTAACACTGAATTGAATGTACCACTACAGTAACAACGTAGAGAAGATGGCACTCAAGTCCAAATGACCACTTCTATGATTAGAGTGGCTGGCTGGGAGAAAGTTTTAAATTCAAAGGATGCATTGAAGATTTCATTGACAGTGGGTTTAATGAAGCCATAACAATCACCTCTGATGTTTGGATCAGTGGTTGCAAATGATGAGGTGCTGATAGGATCATCTTGGCAGATTGTCTGGGCAAGTATGCCAGTGTGTATTGCGGGATTCTGTCATGTTGTTAAATGGGCTGGGGGTTTCTCCCTAAGAAAGTCATTCACATCAGCACTGCCTCAAAAGAATAGGGACAAATTCTCCTCACTTTTGCAGCCTTTTCCAAATACCAGACTCCATGACCACTCTCTTCCAAGCCCTGTTTTAGGAAATAAATGGAGATGAAGGTGTGTATCAGTATTGTCTTTGCCCACAGTTAGCTGATTATCTGTTCTCTTTCCTGTCTATCTCCCAAAGCAATCATTCTAAAGTGATGAGGAAGACTTTCTCAAAGCAGGAGATGGTGGGGCTGCTTCTTGGAGGATGACCAAACATTATTTAGAGAATAAAAAGGGACATTGTCATGGATTGAATTGTGTCTCCCAAAAATAAGTATATCAAATTGGCTGGGCTATGATTCCCAGTACTGTGTGGTTGTCCTCCATTTTGTGATGATATGTTTTTCCTATGTGTTGTAAATCCTAATCTCTGCCTCTGGTTAATGAGGCAAGATTAGATTATGTCAAAAAGGATTAGGGTGGGATGTAACACCCTCACTCGGGTCATATCCCTGATCCAATGTAAAGGGAGTTTCCCTGGGGTGTGGCGTGAACTACCTTTTATCTTACAAGAGATAAAAGGAAAGGAAAGTGAACAGAGAGGGGAGATTTCATACCACCATGAAAACAATGCTGGGAGCAGAGTGTGTCCTCTGGACCTGAGGTTCCTGAGCAAAGAAGCTCCTAGACCACGGGAATATTGATGAGAAGGACTTTCCTCCAAAGCTGACAGAGAAAAAAAACCCTCCCCTGGGGCTGATGCCCTGAATTTGGACTTCTAGCCTACCAGACTTTGAGAAAATGTATTTATCCTTATTAAAGCCATCCATTTGTGGCATTTCTGTTATAGCAGCACTAGATAACTAAGACAGACATTTAGGGCAGAAGACACTTAACATGCCTTGCAATAGAGTTGAAATTGTGATGGGGTTTTGGGATCATGGAGAGCACTTTAATTTGGTTTAATAAACTGGGAAGGTTGTGTTAAGTGTTGGAGAAAAGGTAGGAAATTTAGCTTAGATCAAATCATCAAGAACATAAGATTCCAATTTTTCCTAACGCCCATATAAAACCAGTATTATGTTTTTCCATTCACCTCAATTAAATAACCCCTTAATTACCTTGTATCACTGTCAGTGTATAATTCTCCTTTATTTTCTTATTTATTTTCCTATCCATTTAGTTTGCATATAGCAAACCAAGTAATTAGTGAGGGAGAAAGCATTTATTAAATGGCTATATGTACCAGTTACAGGACATTCTAAACAGAGTTACTGTCATTTTTTAAAAACATAGCCCTAAATATAATATACACAAAATTCTTAGAGGTTAAGTCATGTCTTCATGTGATTAATTTCAGAACAGGTAGAGGAGTAAAGAGAAATAAAGGGTAAAATGACTACTTTTTTAAAAAAATTACCCTTTTTACTTTAATAAAATACTTTTTTATTTTATTGAATACATATTATCTATGTCAAATCATTTTTGGAAAGGAGGTATAAATACAAAAAATAAATATATGCATAATAATTTCTCATATCTGAATAGCACTATTCCAAACAGTTTCACATCCATTATCTCCATAAATCTCACAGCAAACCATTAGAGTAGATAAAACCAATCTCATTATGTTTTCCAATGGTCAATGCCATATAGCTAGTTCAAACTAAGAACCTAAGGTTTTGAATAATTTTCATTAAAGTTTCCACGGGAATAATAGCATTAAAATCCCATATATTTGTTAGCTGAGGATTAGAAAAAGAAATATGAAAAAAGTCTTTCATATGTTAGTTTTTAACAACTAATACATGATTGTCCAAACAGTCAAACAAACTCAGAGAGGAAAGGGAAGGGAAAGTGGGGTTTTAGGAAACTCCTGGTTCTGGAATAGCTGGTGCAGACCTGATGGACTTCTTCTGTTTTTTGAGTAAAAGGCTATGAGAATGATACCACAGGCTCCCAAGACATTCAAGATAAAGCTAAGACTTAGAAGTAGAATATATTCCAACATGTTGGGTGACATGGTATTTCACTGATGTGGACTTCTCTATGTCTTCTTCTTTCAGCTGTGAGCAGAGACTAGCAGGTGGAATGGGATGAAATTACTATTAGGGGAAAAGAAAAAAAAGGAAAAGAAAGATACATGAAATAACTAGGTGAAACAGGAATAAATTAGAAGGAGGATGGCAAGGAGGGATCTTGGGGATGATCCAGAGAAAGGAGAAAAAAACAGCACATAACAATCCAATAGTCCCATCACCATCCAGAAAAGGATGGAAAATAAACAGCAGTTGGGCTCCAATCCCCTTTGGGGGCTCATGGTAGGCACTGCTAACTGACCGTACTTCTTTTATCTGCTAAGCCTCAGCACCTTTCTCAATTAATATTAAGTTAGATTTCTCATGTAGTTTGAGACCAATTTGCGTGGATAATCTGGATCTACTGTAATGTTACTCTGCTGGAGTTCACTTAAACCCAAGGGGAATTTGAACTCATATCTGTAATATTCTAGACACTGCTGTCATACCATCAGGGCTTCATGCTATGAAGAACCACAATACCTGCTCAGTTTGATGACAAGGGTCTTGGAGACATAATCATTAAACTATAGAAAATTCATAACTTGCCTTCACAATACTCATACATGCATCCCTAGACATATATATAGTAAAAAAAAAAAAACTGCCATTGAGTCAATTTCAACTCATAGCAACCCTATAGGACAGATTAGACCTGCCCCATAGGGGTTCCAAGGAGTGGCTGGTGGATTCGAAATGACAACCTTTTGTTTAGCATTTGGTTAGCAGGGTTTCCGTATACATATATACATATACATGTGTATGTATATCTATATACCTATATATATATGTCTGGAACCCAGGCGCAGTGCTTAAGAGCCATGGCTGCTAACCAATAGGTTGGCATTTTGAATCCACCAGGCACTCCTTGGAAACATTATGGGGCAGTTCTACTCTGTCCTATAGGGTTGCTGTGAGTCCAAATAGACTTGACACGATAGGTTTGCTTTTGGGTTATACATATATATATCATAAAGCATACATGCATACACCCATACAGTCAAACTAATATGAAATTAGTGAAAAATCCCTTCTCTATAGCATTTTTAAATTTAAACTATTTTTACTGTAGTAAAATGCACATAAGGAGTCCTGGTGGTGCAGCACATATCACATAAAATAACCAAACCCGTTGCCAGCCAGTCGATTCCAACTCATAGCAACCCTATAGGACAAAGTAGAACTGCCACATAGGGTTTCCAAGGAGCGCCTGGTGGATTCAAACTGCCAACGTTTTGGTTAGCAGCCATAGCTCTTAACCACTACGCCACCAGGGTTTCCACATATCACATATCAGTACTTAATTCCTTTTTACAGCTGACTGATACTCCGTTGCATGCATAGACTATAATTTGTTTATCCATTCATCAACTGATGGACATTTGAGCTTCTCCATCTTTTAGGTACTGTGAATAGAGCAGCTGTGAACATTTGTGTACCATTTTTTTAATCACTTATTTTCAAATATTTTTGAATTCTAGTGGAACTGCAGGGTTGTATGGTAATTCTATATCTAACTTATTTAGGAACTGTCAAACTTTTTTTCCTTTATTGAGTTTTTGATGTAAGTGTAATACCTCAATCTGGACAGAAATAAGAGTTCATGAGAGCATTGTCAGAATCGAGGTCCCAACTTCCTTTCATCCATTTCTAATATACTGGCCCACTTTCAAAATCAAGGGGTAGGTCAGGAGTTCTTTCAATTCCATTCAGTTTAACAAATATTTTATTCATCACCCTCTCTGAGTTAGTCACAAGTCTATAGACATTTCAAATGACTAAAGCCTCATCTCACGCATCAGTCACTAGAGGCTTCTCTTTCCTGAAGATTCCCTTTGTATCTTCTACCTTTGATACTAAGGAGGCTTGGTCACCCAGTGATTAAACACTAGGCTACTACCCAGAAGATTGGTGGTTCAAATCCACCTAATCACTCCACAGAAGAAAGATCTGGTGATCTGCTACTTAAAGATTACTGCCTAGAAATCTCTATGGGGCAGTTTTACTCTGTCACACAGGGTCGCTATGAGTCCAAAAGCAACTTGACAGCACCTAACAACAACAACCCTTCATATAGCTACACACTTCTCTATGAAGACTTCTTGGAGATTCCATGCAGAGTTAGTCAGGTTGTTCTCCATGCACCCTTGCTATCTCTTCTCCCAAATACAAGTCACACAGTACTATAGCGTAGTGCTTAATCATCTTTATACCTTCAAAAGACATTGAGGTTCTTCAGCACATACTCAGACAAGTTTACAGCTGTGCACTAGATTCTGTGCAGGACCAGGTTAGGAGAAAAAAAAAAACAAAGAGAGAAAAAATATAATCAAATGTCAAGTTCAAAGTATATGAGCAAGGTTAGAAATGGGAGCTATTTTGAGCCTGAAGACTCTGGTATCTGTGCAAATTGTCTTGAATAGAATCCTTCATTCTATCCATGACTTTGTCTCCCATATTTCAATACCAGGAAGGTTGGATAAACCCTCACCCAAGGCCCTTCCAATCCATACATGGAAGTTTTGGGTAGAAGGGAGTAGAGGTGCATGCAAGAACTAGAATTTTAGAGACTTAGAAATCATTTGCTTTGTCTCTTACAACAGTACAGATGAGAAAACTGAGGTAATGTCTTTACATTACTTTTCTAATAGGAATAATAGCTGTGACAATAGAACCCAATTCATACTATAATCCTTCTAATTCTTCATCCCAGATCCCTGCCAAAGCTGTACCACCCAGCCCCTCCTTTGCCTTACTCAGCAACAATACAGAATTTTATAGAGCTCTCAATAACTCCTGGTACCTCTGTACTCTAATTTAGTTTTGATGGTAAGTAATAAGGTAAGTACTTTTTTCCTTGTTATCATGTCACATACCACCTGTACCCGGTGGAAGATTAATGTCATTAGCCTAAAATAAGACCAAAGCTAGGCTCAGTCTGTCCTCCTCAACATACTACAATACTTGAATGGAATAAATGAGATTCTCTATAGAAGAGTTAGCTGGAACAAATTACAGTGGTATTAGTGTAAACCTATCTGGGGGAAAAAAGTACCATGAGGTGGGGACAATGACTTTGACTTTTTACTTTTCTTTAAACGGTATAACATATAATTTCTGACGGTGCTATTTTTTTTCTTTAGACTAATGATCCTGCTTTGTTATTTTTACAAAGCACTTAGCTAATACCTTTCTCTAAGAAAGGACTCTTTTATCTTTATCTCAATAGAATATGTTTCTTGGCCTTCACCAAAATGATGTGACTTGTAATACAGCATTGTTCTTCAATAAATCCCAGAGGTGCCCATTAAACAGAAGAATAATCTATTTTGAAAGAACACAAAGACATCCTCCTCTGTTCAGGTGTAAGGAGGTGGAGAAAAAAAGCACAGAGTAACCCTGATAAACTATATAACATGTATAATGTAACTTTTGGAAAAAGTTTATTTAATACTAACTCATTTATTCATTCACTTAAACATGTTTATCAGAATCACACTATGTAATGTATATTTTAAATATTAACTTATTTAATATGAGAACAACTTAAGTTTGTATAACCCACAAATTACACATGAAAAGACTGAAGCCATGCAAGTTTGGATAGAAGTCCACAGCTGCAACGTTGAATCAGTTACTATTGCTGTGCAATTAGCCACCCTAAAAAATAGTGCATTGAAATAACAACCATTCACTAAGCTCAAATTGCTGTGCATTCGCAATTAGGCTGTGCTAATTTAGGTGAATCTCTCAGTCCTTGTTAGGTAGGCTACCTCACACATGAGTGGTCAGCTCTGGGTTGATTAGGCAACACAGTTTTTGAAGACTGACTAGCTGGGAACTGGAGTTCGTCACCTCTCTTCATGAGGTTTCTCATTTTCTAGTAGAATGACTTGTCCTTGTTCTTACTGTTAAGGCCAAGAGTCCAAAAGTAAGTAAGCCCAGCCCCAAGGGAAAGCAAGCAGAAGCATGCAAAACCTATTGAGACTTTGGTTCAAAGCTGTTACCTCACAACACATTCTTTTGGCTAAAGCAAGTCAAAGATCAACCCAGAGTAAAAGTAAGTGAAGGCCAGAAACTTTCATGTCAAATAACATAAAAACACAGAGGCCATTACTTGGGTCATCAGTGCAATCAACTTACTATGACCTGAATTTTGGCCAAACTATTCACATCTCTCCAACATACAAAATACATTTATTCTTCCAGAAGCCTAATCTAATTCCAACACCAAGCCCTCAGTACAGAATTCATGATATACATCAGGTCTGGATGCAGCTCCTTGGATGTGGCTTCTTTGGACTTAGAGACTCATAAACTAAAAAGGTAAGTCATCTGTCTCTTACATAATCAGCATATAATAGTGACACAGGAGTAGGATATCCACAGTAAACAATCTCATTCTAAAATGGGGGAAATGGGAGGTACATAGAGTCAATGATCCATAGCAGTTCTGAAATCCTGCTGGCCCAATATTGCACACACACACACACACACACACACACACACACACACACACACACACTATGAGGGCGGGGGTTTTTCCTTATGTTCTTATCCCTGGGAGTAGCTCTGCTGTCTATTGCTCACCATGGCTCTTGGCTCTACTCTCCTTGGTCCTTGACTTTACCCTCTCAGATGCCCTTTCTTTTTCATCACTCACTTTGGCTCCTTCCAAAGAAATGATCTACACTAACACCCTGCATCCTAACCATAGAAATCTGGAGGTCTAGAGGACTTCTGAATTTTTTAACAGTTCTACTACCTTTTAATCCAAATTAGTGGCTTTTCCCCAATATATTTATCTTGAAATCTTTGTGGATTGGTGAAAGTCTTTATAATATCAAGGCATATAAAAGATAGTCGCTGTTGTTTCTCTGATGGGCTAAAGGAATAGTATGTAGTAGAAATAATTACAAATGCCATGAGCATACATATCACTTGGAATGGTGAGTGGATAACCTTGTCTTTGGAAGCTGTGCATGCCAATATGAATATATTATACAATAAAGTTATATTTACTCTATTATCTGTTTTTTGAAGGATTGCCCCCACCCCCACCCTTAGTCTCAGAGAGGAAACCAAGATAGGTTTCCTTTTCAGATCTGGCTGAGTTGCTTCAAGTAAGATATTTCAGATGGAACTCCGAGACTGCAAACTCGAGATGAAGCCTTCTTTAGTGAGTCAAGGTTGATGAACCGAAGATAAGCATACCAGTGTCAATAACAATTCTACCACAAAGTTGTTTCACCTCTCCAAACCTCTAGAACTTCAGCAGGGAAATGAGGATAATAACAGGGCTTTTCTCTCTCCCCCTGTGTGGGTGTGTATGTGTACATGTGTGTGCTTGCACTTAGCTCTGCGCTTAGCATAAAGTGCTCAATAAATGTTAATCAAAAAAAAAATTATATAGATCATTATAGCTCTGAGGAGGTGGATTTTCAGCCCCTGGAGCTCCCTAAACCCTTACTTCAAACTGCTTTAGTTGCATAATTATCCTCTGCAGGTTCAACTCAGCTTCTTAACTCTTTGTTCTAACGATCTACAATGGCATGCATCTCTAGTTGACTCTATAACACAGATCCTCACACAGTGTCTTCTTGGTTTTCCAGCTTAACACAGCATACGTAAGAGTCTAGCTTCCACTTTGGCAAGACAGTGTCTCCATGTCTCGGTGTCCTCATCTGTACAATGAGGATAAACAATTATCCATCTTCTTTGATGACAATAAGAATTCAAAGAGATAGTGCAAATACAGAACTTTGCCTGCAACAATATAGTCTATCAGTGTTGTGCATAATATTTGTATACACAGAAATGGGGGAAAACATACAATCAAAAATCAATGTTCCAAGTAGATATTTTTTAGAAAATGTAGACAAATTTTGAGCAAAGAGGTACAAAGGTCCAGGAATTATATTCGAGGAGATAGTTTAAATGGGTCAAAGATGAGAATCTAGGCTGGCATCTGATAATCTCAGGAATCTAGTATATTAAAATACAAAAATGGAACAAGGGGGCAGAATATCCTCACGGCCTAAGAAGCTTATACCCAGAATAATATTTGGTGTGCCTTTTCTACATTATACAAATATTCCATGTTTTCCTCTTCTTTATGTTACTGTCCTCGCTCACGGTGGATGAAAAATGCTTCCCTTTCATGTATGTATAGAGACTCTGAGTATTTATCAACTTGGGAGGATTCACAAATCTCCACAAGTTCTCACTTATTGTATCTGTGAACTCATCCTAATGTGAAACTCTGGACAAGATCCACCTCCAGGAGGCTCCTAACCTGACACAGCTTCCTCTGTTTAGAATAGAGCACAAATCCAGCCACAGTTGGTAAAAACAGAGTCACCACAGGCAGACCGTCATGACTGCTGGTTGCCTCTCCATGTTTAGCAGTTCAGAATAACAGGCTAAAAATATAACATGAAAATGGAGACAGTATTGTTGGACATTGTGGGGAGGGATATGGAGTTGAAATCCCAATGTATATGGTAAAACCAGCTTTACACTTAGAGCCCGGGAAGCAGTAAGCAAGACTGCATGTAACCTATTTCCCATGCACTATCCAATCCATAGAACAGGGCACCATGTTTGGTAAAGTAGAGGGTCAACGAAAATGAGGGAAACGCTCAGTGAGATGGATTGACACACTAGCCAAAACAATGGGCTCAAACATATCAAAGATCATGAGGATATCATAAGACCAGGCAATCTTTCATTCTGTTATGCATAAGGTTGCGTGAGTCAGAGCCTGCTTGATGGTGACTAAAAATACCACCACAAACAACAAGTTTCAGAGGTGTCATTACCATCCCCTCTGCCAAGCCTGGTGGTGTAGTGGTGAAGAGCTACAGCTGCTAACCAAAAGCTCGGTAGTTCCAATCCACCAGGCATTCCTTGGAAACTCTATGGGGCAGTTCTACTCTGTCCTATAGGGTCACTATGAGTCAGAATCAAACTGATGGCAACGAGTTTGGTTTTTGGTTTGGTCTGCCACCCCTTATCATTACCCACTCCTCTTAAACCTTAAGAGCTTTAGAGAGGCATTGTGGTACAGTAAAAAGTGCCTGTATTTCCAAAAGGTGTGCTCAACGCTTAGCTCATTCATCAGCCAGCTGCAACTTAACTTGGACCATTTAAACTACCAGTTCCCAGTTTCCTCACCTTTCACTTCCCCATAAGGTTACTCTGGTAAATAAATACCTAGTTTTACTCTTTCTGAGATTTCATAATTTAAAAGTAAATTACTTTAAGTAGCTACAATCTTCAGATTGTTCTAGGTTTAATTTAATAACCTTATGAAGGTTCAGATGAAGGTCTGAATCTTTGCTTTATAGGATAGTTACCGGCGTGTGACAGTAACCATTGTGTGGATACTTTCCACGTCTCCTCATTCAGAAACGTGCCTGAATCTTTCCCTCAGCCTGCATTTAAAACCACTTTCCAGAACAAGCCTTCTATCCCACACCATAAACTGCTGCAACATGCATTTTAATGTGGCATGGTTGCACTTTCCAAAATTAATGTCTGACACCAGCAATAACCGAGGTGTCAATTCCTGTTAACAATCTATGCCTTGGCAGATTTTTATCAATCCATTAATAATGTGTGTAATTGATAGCAACAGAGAGAGGCCACTACTATTAACTCACTGCTGATTACTGATGATTATTAAGGATGATGTTAGTGGGTTTTTTTTTTTCTCCTTGTCAATCAAACTGTGGTATTTCAAAATTAGTTGTAGTAGATAAATAAAAGAACATGATATTAAGTTTTAGAAATTTATTTATATTTAAATTAAACAAACCTTTACTGAGTAGTTGGTCTACACTAGGCACTAGGCTGTGTACTTTGGATGTATCACTTCCAGCAATCTTCACAATGACAACAGGAGACACATTTTACTCTCCTGCCTTTCAATGACTTGCTTTGGATTGAGGTGTAAATAATATGTATGATTCAAGGAAGAATAAATTCCAGAGGCCTTTGGGAAATTGAGGGCTAAATTTTAATTGATTACCCAGGGTTAATTTATGAATTAAATGCTGTCCTCCCAAAACATATGTTGGAATCCTTCCTTTTCTCATGTTAATTAGAGCATACCCGAGTAGGGGAGGTTCTACATCTAATAACTTCTGAGTTATAAAAAGAGAAGTTAGACACAGATTAGACACATGAGGGGAAAACAGATGCCAGGTGATGATCATTTACAAGCAAAGAAACCAAAGAATGCCCAGGACTACCTACAAGGAAGAAATCAACAGTTGAGACACTGATTTGTACTTTTAGACTCCAGAACTGAGAGAAAATAAATTTCTGTTCTTTAAAACTACTCACTTGTGGTATTTCTGTTACAGTAGCACTAGGAATCTAAGACAGTCATATAGATATTTTAAAAACAGGGGATCGGAGTTCCGGCAAAATGGCGCTCTAGGCAGAAGCACAATGCTGTCCCTCCACAGAAAAGATCTGAAAAACTAAGCCGAACAGAGAATACAACAATCCTGAAACCCTAAAACATCCAATGAAGAGATAAAGAACTCAGCCAAGCACCAAACGGAGTGAGAAAACTGACAGAGAACGGAGAGCGAGGAGAGATTCATGCAGAGGTCCCCTACCAGC
>NW_004443950.1:5731268-5738632 GCF_000243295.1 Trichechus manatus latirostris
CAAAACTATTTGTTCTGTAAGCCTTCACCTGAAGTACAATAAAATTAAAAAAAATAAAAAAACAAAACAAAACAGGGGATCACTTACACAGTAGAAGTTAATGCACAATTTTTTCTTTGCTGGCCATTAGGGCTTCCCAGAGAAAAGTTAAAAATATAAGATACTCATCAACTAAACCTCCTTTGAAGTAAGATATAGTCGCATTAACATATTAAAAAGTCTTTTAGACATTCTGCTGTAGGGAAAACTTATTTATATAATTTAATCCAAGGTTTTCCAAACATAATAGACTAAGAAACACCATTATCATATAACATCCATAAATATGCCATGATATTGAGATTCTGCACATTGCTCTTTGGAAAATAGTGATCTACATGCATGAGACAACAAGGAGTAAAATCACATGGAAGTGCAAGAAAATATAAACAAGCATCTAGTTACATGTCAGAATAAAATAAAACATTCAAAGCTATCATTGCGATGAATTTTATAAATCATGAGCCTTGGAATGTCTTTGTAATGATATTGTTTAGGGAATTCTCAGAGCACAGAATTGCTTTTCAAATCATATTTTTTTTCTGTTGTGGGAGGTGGTAGAGAAAAGTGTTAAAGAGAATGGGACCGAGATGTCTGAAAAGCTTGGATTCAAATCCTGATTGCAGTAGTTTGTAACTGGATGGCCTTAGGCAAGTTACAGAGGCTTTCTGAGTCTCTTGCTTTTTTTTTTTTTTCTTTTATTTTCTGTTTGTGTGAGTTTTTTAAAATTTCATTTTAATTTGAAAAAAAGATTTTAGCAGTTTCAATTTATGAAATTTCTGAGCAGAACAAATGAAGATAACTCAATGCTTGGTTCATACGAAGCTCCCCACAAGTGTTCATTTCCTTTACAAGCCACCGTTGTCAACAATCTCAAATCATCACAGAACCCGTGAAGATCATGGAGAAGGGTCTGGACACAGTGCAATAGGCATGGAGAGCCTTGCGATTTCTTCAGGTAGGTAATGTCATTGGGAGAAAAGAGAGACATATTTTATAAAGCTGAATCTGGGTAGCCGAACTATAGAAAATACAGAAGGCAGGGAGATGAGTTAGGATTTAACCAGGGAAACAGAGATGGGCCAGGAAAAAATCAACAGCTTGGATTACGTTTTTGCCTAAAAATGGAAAGGAAATGTTGAGGCTGACATATTATAGTCCTGTTTTCTTCTTTGACAATAATTCCTTAAGATTCCAGATTCAAAGATCCACAGTCGAATTCATTCATGCATTATTTTATTCTTTCATAAAAAGCAATCACTGATACGCTTATAAGAGCAAATATGCATTATAGTGACTGTTGTGAAACCAACCGCCAGGCTGCCATGGCCTCTAGTAGTTCCATTTGCATGCTAATGAAACCAGAGGCCAGATGCCACTAATTACAACCCAGTTACTTGGTCCAACACCCCACAACCAACTGCTACTGAAAAGACCTCGTCATTCCATTATGCAAATGTATTTAGGAAGAACAGGAATAAATTCTAAATAGTGGCAACCGGTGCCATATATTGGCAGGAGGTAAATTAATAAATATATTCAAGAAATGGAAATTAAAAATTATTATTCAACACTAGATTAATCATGGCTGAATAAATATGGAACAGTGCAATTCTTTTTTGTTTTTTTCCTAGTGTCCTGTGTAATAGAATAAAACTTCCAGTAAGTTACTAAGGTATAGTAAGCTGTATTTCCAGAAATCAGTCAGGTTGCCAAGAGGGGGCTAAGTTGTCTTAACACACTCACGTTGCTTCTTCTTAACACAAAAAGAAAAAAAAGACTAAGGGTATTTCTCCTCCTTCAGAGTTACAAAGCTGAGCTGCATGTCTATATGAAAATAACTAGTTAATAAGGAGGAAAAAAAGTCACAAATATATTTTTCTTAATGATTTTTGATGTCATACTTCTTAAAGACTACTTACATCATGCGATGTTTTAAAAAAATATATATATGTATAAAGTAAATATCAATTAAAAAAACAAAAATCAGTTGTCCCTGGGTCAATTCCAACTCATGGTGACCTCATGTGTGCAGAGCAGAACTGTGCTCCATAGGGTTTTCATGGCTGTGACCTTTCAGAAGCAGATCACCAGGCCTGACCTCCAAGGTGCCCCTCGGGAAATTCAAACTGTTAACATTTTGGGTAGTAGCCAAGCACTTTACCATCTGAGCAACCCAGAGATCCTAAATAGCAACAGGGAGACAATTTGTAGAAATGAAAGGAGATGGGTTTGGAGGTCTAGCATCTATGTTTACATTACAGATAAGTCATTTGTTATTTAGGAACTCACTTTAATTCTCAAGGCTTTAATTTTCTCTTAAATAAACACAGCAATACTTACTCATAGGCTCATTATGGTAACTAAATGAGACACCTTCTAGTCTGCTATCTGAGGAGACCTGATGGTCCAGTGGCTAAGCACCTGGCTGCTAACCAAAAGGTCAGCAGTTCGAAACCACCAGCCACTCCACAGGTGAAAGATGAGGTAGTCTGATTCTGAAAAGATGACAGTCTTGGAAACCCTATGGGGCAGTTTTACTCTGCTCTACAGGGTCACTGTGAGTTGGAATTGACTTCATGGTGAAGTGTTAGTTCAGTGCCTGAAGCATAATAGGTGTTCAAGAAAAGGTAGTTACAATTTTCCCTTAGATATTCACAGTATTTCTACAAAGACTCTCCTCCTGGACAAGGTTTATGGCACTTAACATACTTGAGCCTCTGTTTCTTTATCTGGCAAATAAAAGCTTTGGACTGGATGGTGTCTAAGAGGCCTTCTTGCTCTGATTTTTAGAATTACATGGAGTAAGTAAGCAGGAAGTCAAGGAGTACTTGAAATCAAGACCATTCAAAACTCGCGATTGCTGTGCTAGTTTGAAGCCTGCTTGCCTGAAAGTGTGTTGAACACAGTAGCCAGGTGTTAGGGCTGCGAAATCATCCTCCATAAAGACTGCCTTAGGAGGAATATGTGAGTGGAGATAAGTTCTCCCTAAGGCAATGCCGGTATCACGGCATCATTATGAATGAAAATCACAATGAGAGTTTAAAATATATTTTCCACATCTCTATTAGCAGCCTGTTCCTCTCATGGAACATTTCACAAACCTCCAGTTGATTGGACTCCTCATTTTGTGACCATGTACTTTAAAATTTTCCAGCAGTTTCTGGTTGTATGTATGCTGATCCATAACTAAGGTAACTTGTTACATGTTCAACCAGCTGTGATGAATATATTATGTCTTTGTGGCATTTTTTCTTTACATTAATTCACCAAATTAAGGTTGTATCAGACCATGTATTATGATTACATTTTTCAGAAAACCTTCTCCTTGGATCCTCAAACTAAAAAACCAAACCCATTGGCATCAAGTCAATTCCAACTCATGGTGACCCCATGTGTTACAGGGTAGAACTGCTCTATAGAGTTTTCTTGGCTGTAATCTTTATGAAAGTAGTTCATCAGACCTTTCTTCCTTGGAGTTGCTGGGTGGTTTCAAACTGTCAACCTTTAGGTTGGCAGCCGATCTCAAACTGATGAGAATTATTACTCTGAGAGGTTCTTTTAAAACAAGTAGAACTAACAGCAGAAGGCTGAATAGAATCCCTCAGTTGCTAGAAGGATAAGTGGATGGCATTTAATCCTGGTGCTTGGCTTTAGTGATTCATATATTAACCCCCTACCACACGCTTCTTACCAGTTGTGCCACTCAACCTTCACTAGAACCATGTCATATTGCAGGCATTCAACAAACAGAATAAACAACGCAGTGAAGTAGGCAGATGATCTGCTTTCAGATATTAGATTCACTGATGTTGACTAGATGAACCCTGGTGGCACAGTGGTTAAGCACTCGGCTACTAACCAAAAAGTCAATAGTTTGAAACCACCAGCCGCTCTGCTGAAGAAAGATGTGGCAGTTTGCATGTGACAGGCTGCTTCCTTAAAGATTGCAGCCTTGAAAACCCTATATGGCAGTTCTACTCTGTCCTAAAGGTCTCTATGAGTCAGAATCGATTTGAGAGGAAAGGAAGTGTTTTTAGTTTTTTTTGGTTGGATGTTGAATCATTCTCCAAGGCATTATGGTCCCTAAATAGGTGAGTCAGTATTCAAGCCCAGATTCCTTTGATTCCAGTTCCTATGCCCCAACAACTATGTAACACCAACTCTGCATTCTTCATTCTTCTGTTCCTTTTCCTTCCTCACTAACAATTCTTGGCATGCCCGTGGCAAGGAACAATATTTGAGTATCTTTCAAAGTCTCTCTACCCTGGGGAGAACCTGTCTCAAGAATGAGCCAATCAATCAATATAAGGAAAGTTAAAACAATAAAATTCTTGAGTAACGGCGGGTAGGATAGGCAGTAAGTGGCATCTCACAGGAAATATGTCTTTGAGCCCAGTAGAGAAAGCTTTTATTATTATTATTTTTTAAATATAGACTCATTGTGGAAGTTACTATTTCTACCGAAAGGAAGTAAATAAAAATACTCCTGTCCACTACACCTGGGCAGAGTAATGCATCGAGATGAATAATGAGAGCAGTGGCCAAGATTACAGCAGGTCCTGAATGGAGGTAGACAGAAAACAGGAAGGCCGCACAGACATGGAGGAGACATTGCCTTAGTAATACGTGATTAGCAGCATTTTTCTGCACATATTAGAATAAGACAGAGTATCCTTAAACAACTGATGAAAAATAAGCCCTTAAAGCAAATTATGGGGAAGTATTTAAAAGAAGACAGCCTTTGGAATCACATGGATTTTGGTATGAATGCCAGCTCCACTTTTAGAAATGGTGTAAATTTGACTGATTACTTCATTTCCTCGAACCTGTTTCTTTGTGTGGAAAATGGTCAAAATTTTGAATTCAGAAAGTTGTTGGGAGGATTAAAGGAAATCCTGCATACAAAACTTTTCATCAAGTGCCTAAAACATGAAGAATGTACAATAAATGTTAATGTTGTTAGAATCCCATGAACTGCCTGAGCAAACATTGAGAATTCCATGCAAATAATGGCTTGGGACAATGATAATATCAGGTACAGAAAATGATTAGGAGAAAGAAGGAAAACAGGAGCCTAAATTGTATTTTATTTGTTTGTCGTCTTGAATTTGTCAGGTGTCCACTAATTAGTTAAACTGGGTCAGATAATCATTAGTCATATGTTAAAATGTCAGTAGAATTTTAGATAGAAGTAGGAATGTACCAGATGTTAAGTAAAACTTCAGTATTTTCAAGGCAAGTTTCTGAGAGGAACCCCCCACCCCTAGAACAAATAAAACAAAACAAACAAACAAAACGGTTGCCTTCAAGTCGATTCCCATTCATGGCAACCCCATGAGAAGCAGAATAGAACTGTTTAATAGGATTTTCTTGGCTGTAATCTTTATAGAAGGTACCCTGGTTGCACAATGGTTAACAGCTCAGCTACTAACGAAATGTTGGTGGTTGGAACCCGTCCAGGGGCTCCAGGCTCCAAGGAAGGAAAGACAGGGAGATATGCTCCATAAAGATTACAGCCTAGGAAACACTTCAGGCAGTTCTACCTGTCATATAGGGTCGCTCTGAGTTGGAATCAACTCGATGGCACACAACAACAATCTTCATGGAAGCAGATCACCAGGCCTTCCTTCCAAGGTTCTGTTGGGTTGGTTCAAACTGTCAACCTTTAGGTTAGTAGTTGACTACAAACAGTTTACACCACTCAGGGACCCAAACACACATAAATTCATATCTGGAAATGAGGCATAGACAGAGGATGTACGCTGCAAACAGGAAGACGTGATGTGCACCTCAGTTCCACTTCTTCAGCTCCGTAGCTGTATGATCCACCAATAACTGTGTCCTTTGGAAAACTCAATTGCATGTTATGTTAAATAGGATAAAGTTTATAAAGTCCTTAGCAAAGGCATCGTACATAGCAAATGATGGACAAATGTTAGCTAATCTGATTATTACGATTATTAGGATGGACTTGGATCACATTGTAAAAATCTATGGCCTTAGTTGTTTCAATACCAGCATTACAGATGGCCTCAAGCCCCACTGAGAATTTCCAAATACTTTTAGGAATCTGCTCATATTTCATGAGTACTAAGAGCCATCCAAGGAGCCCTGGTGGAGCAGTGGTTAAAAGTACTCAGCTGCTATGAGAAAAGGTTGGCAGTTCGAACCCACCAGCTGCTCCTCAGGAGAAAGATTTATCAGTTCAGCTTCTGTAAAGATATACAGCCTTAGAAACCTTATGGGGCAGTTATACTCTGTCCGACAATGTCTCTATGAGTCAGAACTGACTCAATGGCAACTAGTTTTCAAGAGCCAACCACTTTTGATACTTCTCATAGACTCTGTGCCAGCTTAAACATCCACTCTAAATTGGAAGTTAGTCCCTTGTGACCATGGAATAATCTTGGAAAACAGCTGATTTCAGAGGCAAAAACAAAGGCATATTTAATAAATCAATCAGGGCTGGGTTTCTAAGACTACACCTGGGGGAAGGAGGATGCTGTGTTTCCAGCAGCCTTATCAAGGGAATTATTGTCCACTTAATGGAAATGTAATTGCTCCTCATTCCTCTTTTCTCATTAAGTCAGTCCCACAACTTGGAAGCCTCGTCATAGCGGTGATCCACAAATTTATAAGAAAAAATGTCTCCTGTGGAGCTCAGAGGCCGCTAAAGCCCAGGCTCATTGCTTACTCCTGAGTGCCATATGTAACCTTTGCATTAGAAGATTACGTGCAAAAACTCTCAGGAAGCCATCAGTTGTTAAATGCACAAACAAGAGAAACAAAATCTCACCCTCTACCTTCAGTGCTCCGCAGATGAGAGCTCATGGAGCAGCTATTGAGCTAGAAACGTTAATAAACACCTTTATCAGCTCTGTGTTTTACATACCTTAGCTAATTTAATCTTCACTAGTAACAATGCACTAATTATTACCTCTATTTTATGGAAGAGGGAATTGAATCTCAGAGAGGTTAATTGATGTGTTCAAGACAACACAGGTGGTAAATGGCTAAACCGACAAGGCTAAATTGTCAGGCTTTACCTTCTAAAATGTGATTTTCCAAACTAGGGTGAACTATAGTGAAACCTGTGAAAGCCGGAACTCGACAGGGCTGCCTTGGTTTTCTGGGTCTCACAAGGTTTCCACCTTTGACAAGGTGCAGTTTTACCACTTTTCTACTGCTCATTTTAATGGAAAATATTTGAATTTTCTTTCTCCAATATGTTTCTGCCTTACACAGGTTCCAGCTTTCACAGCTTTTACTGTAAAACATATTACAGTGATTATTCTGTTCTATTCTATCCCACTTGTCTGTCA
>NW_004443950.1:5743626-5747339 GCF_000243295.1 Trichechus manatus latirostris
CTAGGCCTTTCTTCCAAGGCTTCTCTTGGTGAATTTGAACTGCCAACCTTCCTTTCAGAGCTGAGCACTTAACTATTTGTACCTCACAGGGACTCCCTAAATATAGAGACAATAACCTCATTTTAAACCTTTACCCACCAATTGTCTTACACAGCCTAAAATGTTCAGAAAGTTTATGGCTACATTTAGAATTTATATATCTAAAATGTGTTGTAAAGGAATATTAATTTCCCTTACCTAATCTTTCACTGATTTACCAAAGTATACGTGTAATTTGTCCCTCACTTTGCTTTTCACTATTTATATAATCTGTATTTTCTTCATAGATGCATTGTTTTCAGTTTCCTTCATGTAATTCTTTACCTATCCTTTGCAGACAAGTTTTTGTTCCAACAAAATCTTTTTCTAGACACTAACTTCTTTTTGAAATAATTCGCCTGCCCACTTCATTCAATAGTAGTCAATGCCCACCACCACCTCTATAAATTTTGTCGCTTATTTTAGGAGAACTCTTTACAAATACTGATTGATGTAACTTGCTGATTTTTTGGCTACTTGATGCAAACTTCTGGTTGGCTTCAATGTTCAGAAATAAACTCAATGATTAGACAGCACAGGGAGATGACATTAGCTACATGTGAGGAAGAACTTTTCAGTCCTTACCACTTACTCCATAATGTAAGCAGCAACTTCAACCTAAACACTAGGCTGTTCACTCATTCAGCTTCATTAAGGGCCCAATAGTGTTCAAGCACTGAGTTATATGTAATAATGATGATCAACCATCCCTCCCCTTGAAGACTTTAGAGTCAAGCAGAGGATACACATATTAATAAACATTTCTCAGAAGTTTTGCCTGTAACACAGCACATTTCTGCTTTGGTCGAAGAATGTAACACATTCTTCCTTTAATACATTAAATAAACATTACTAAGAAGTAAAACAACTTCAAGAAGACTTCTAACTCTAGGAATCAGTTGTTTTATTATATAAATTATATGGAAAGAGGAAAAAGAGCTTGGTTTTGTTATGTTATAATATTTTATTTTGCACGAGTATGCTAGATTTATAGAGCCATATTGGTATGGTACTCCTAGTTACCATCTGAATGAGTGAGAGATTTTATCTGACATTGCTTAAGAAAACAGAAGTAGTTGCCCCAAAGGCCAAAACCTCACAGATTTGCTTCTTTAGCTTAGTCCTTACACCAAATCCCCTCTCTAAGCATAGGCAATGTCATAAATAAGTGGCCAGGTTTTCACACAAAGAATCAAAATCAACACATACATTTATAAATGCTTAGTCATTTAGCCACAACTATTTTAAACCTTTTTTTTCTATACACAATAGATTTGAGGGCTATGATACACTTCACCATTTATTGACTATGCTCTCCCATGCCACCCAAGTCTCTGTTTCACCTGTTGTAAAAAGGCTGTAAGAGAATCCACCACAAGGGTCCTGGTAAATTCTGCATGAGATTAACATACAAGGTTCTCAGAATTGCAGTAATAGACATAAGGTAAAAATATTGATAATTTGGACTTTGTATGGTTCTTGTCATTTTTTTCTCTCAATTAGCAAACATTTTAACATGCAGAAAGTGGTCAGAGTAGTACTATAATTCTTAGCAAGGACGAACCTCTCAGAGTGTAACTGTTGGATGAAATGACTGACTTGGTGTTGCAAAGTTTTCCAGTTATCCATATCAAAGTTGTATCAACTTAAAGAGATCAGGTATGAATAAAACCCATTGCTGTCAAGTCCGCTGTGACTCATAGTGACCCTTTAGGCAGAGTAGAGCTTCCCAATAAGGTTTCCAAGGTTGTAAATCTTTAATGGGAGCAGACTGCTACATCTTTCTCCCATGGAGCAACTGGTGGGTTTGAACCACTGACTTTTCAGTTAGCAGCTCAGCACTTTAAACACTGCATCACCAGGGCTCCTTTTGTGTGACTATCCATTTAAAATTATGCAGAACTAAGATATCACTTAGACTAAACAAAAATGTAAATGAGCTTACCATGATTTTTTTGTAAATTGAAGCTCATTTGCTATTAGCTTCTTAAATCAATGAATGGAGTATAACTTAAAATCTGCTATTTTAAGGAATTCTGGTTGTGCAGTCGTTAAGCACTCAGCTGCTAACCACAAGATAAGCAGTTCGAAGCCACCAGCTGCTCCATGGGAGAAAGATGTGGCAGTCTGCTTCCTTAAAGATTACAGCCTTGGACACCCTATGGGGCAGTTCTACTCCACCCTGTAAGGTCATTATGAATTAGAATCGACTCAATAGCAAGGGGTATTCCTATTTTATAATAAAATACAATTTCATCCAGTAGTAAAAATAAAAACGGAGGGCCTAGAGTGACTTTGTTCAAAGAAGTTTAGAAAGCAAGCCCTTTTGTGGGAAAAGTAGGACAGAAAGTTATTTCTTTGTTTCATTCTTTGTCACCCAAGATAAAGCTGGTTCACAAAGATCTATGGACATTTTGGAATGGCCCCCTGAACTCCTCCTCCTCCACTGCTTTTCCCTGCTACACTCACAGATAATCCTCTACATATTTATAGTTTTAGAGGGAGAAATGCATCTCCAAGAGCTAATTTCAATTACACATCAGTGGGCAGTAACTGTGTTATGAGTGTCAATCAAAAATATATGTCAAAAATGCTACCTTCTGTCTTATTAAAGCTGACTTAGCAGAAAGAGATGAAATTTAGGGCAAGTCAGAATTCTTGTTTCATTGTCCTATTTTCTGAAAGAGATGGAATTTAGGACAAGACAGAATTCTCTCTTGTGCCCTATTTTTATTGTATCTATGTGTATTCATATTTAGCAAAAGGAATCCCAATTTTAGCCTTTGTTTTATTCATTAAAAAAAATACTTTCCAAAATTAATTTTATTTTTCATTTCAAACCTAATATATCTGGTTAGTGAAAATAGGAAAATTATAAAAATTAGAGCTAAATTTAAAAATGTCTCAGAGTTTTACCAGCAGGACAATAAAATCTTTTGATAAAATTCTTCAATTGTTCCTTTGCCATGTGCTTCGTTTTTGTGTTCATTTGATTAGTTGTGATCATATAATACATACACAGGTTTGCTTTTATCTGATTTATTTTTATATCACATGATTTCTTTCATTATTGTAACCTTCATAGTAATTGGAATAAAATAAAAACTTGATCAAATCAGAGGAAAAACCCACATTTATTTGGTTCTATTCATACGCTTTTCCATAACAGATGCCAATGAACAGATGTCAATAAACAGCCTAGCTGTGGATTCAGCCTCTCTTTTATACACTTAAAGAAGGTGGGAAATTGGAAAGAGGCATATCAGGAGAGGCAACTAAGGGGGTCATTGTGCCATTGGGCAAGGAGAAAGGATGTAACTGGTAGTGAGATGGGATAGGTTAACTTTCTTGTTTCAATTAAGCCACTACCTGTATCAGTTTTATGTCTGTAGATATTATTTTTATTATCATCATCGTGATGTTCATTTTACCACCTTTGCTCCCATATGAGTATTAATAAAATGATGATGATAGACCTTGTTTACATACTTCAAATTTGTGTGTGTGTGTGTGTGTGTGTGTGAATAAAACATGGAATGCATTCCATTATGATTTTCATTGTGGCATAAGTAATCTACTTATTCATTTGATGAGTAAAAGTAAATTCAACCTCATCCAGAAGATACAAATAAAGT
>NW_004443950.1:5748490-5749916 GCF_000243295.1 Trichechus manatus latirostris
AAAACTCTTGAAATATCATTTCCCAAGTTCTAGGTAGAAGAAATGAGGGGCAACAAGGAGTAGCAGGAAGAATGTGAGTTAAAAATCAGCATGACTTTGTTCCCAGTCATGGTTCAATTCCTAAGAAGATACTTTCTTGGTAAAATGAAACATTTCTGAGTATCTCTGGGCTTCAATTTCCCCAAATACAACATGGAAAATAGCTGTTGTATGGCTCAGTCTTCTTCCAGTTATAATTAACAGAAAAACAAATTCAAGAGGTTTGATTAAAATAATAATTATAATAATTGAACCATAGGAAACCCATCTTTTAGCCATACTTTCTTCTATTTTGGCTTCCCTATTTGACACGCTCTCCAATGTGATGGCAAAGTGGACACCAGCCTCTCTCCTTTTATCATTATGTCCAGTGAAAAAGAGGCTTTCTTTGTTTCCAATTACAGCAAAATTTCCTTAATGTTATCTTACTGGCCATCTTGGAACTTTTGCCCATCCATAAACCAACTACAGTTGGTTCTCATCATTCGAGGTAGCTACGTCCCCTGAGGAGTCCCTGGGTGATGCAAACAGTTAACATACTTGGCTACTAACTGAAAGTTTGGAGGTTCCAGTCCACCCAGTAGTACCTCGGAAGAATGGCCTGGAAATCTACTTCTGAAAAATCAGCCATTGAAAACCATATGGAGCACAGTTCTACTCCGACTTATATGGGGTCACCATGAGTCAGAATCAACTCAAGGGCAATTGGTAAGTTCCATGAAGTTCTGGTGAATCTGAATTACTGAATACTAAACCAGCTTTATCCAATCACAACTGAGCATTTTACACTGCTCTGAACATGCATATGTCTGCAAATGACCAGAAAATCTTTGCTAGTATTTTTAGCATATAGGTGAATTTGGGAATACCACATCCTTTAATACGAGGATCAACTGCATCCTGATTGACTAGGCCTCAGTTATATCCTCACCCCATCCCTGGAATATGTGTGCAGTAAACCTCATCCTAGTCAGATAACAGAGAAAGTGGAATGCATTTACCAGAATAAAGGAAAATAGATAATGAGCAGGCAAAACAAAAGGAGTCTATTGAAGCTGTAACTACATCATAGGAATTATGTGTCGAATAAGCCATTATAAGCAAAGATTTTAGTTCAAATACTAAGATATAGGAGATATTCCAAAATGTATACAAATCAATACTTTAACTGAATGATCTACTAATGAGTTTCCAACTACAAGTGAAATTTGGTATTTGTCTGCTGTAATTAATGAATAGAAATGAGCTGAATCAGGCTTCTGTCTTCCAGCTCTTCACAGCTCAAAATGAAACCTCAGCATTGCATGGTCCATGAGGCATTGTCCAGCAGTCTCTAGTTGTGAGGCTTAGTGCTGTGTCGCCGGTAATGCCCAAGTGTGATCGCATT
>NW_004443950.1:5756345-5757387 GCF_000243295.1 Trichechus manatus latirostris
AGATCACCATGTCTTTTCTCCTGCTGAGCCGCTGAGTGGGTTCCAACTTCCAAACTTTCTCTTAGCAGCCGAATACTTAACCATCATGTCACCAGGGCTCCTGTGCCTTTATGTAAACTCCTGTAATTCAGGATGAGAACTATCACTTCTGCCTGTGCCTATCTCAAATATCACCTTTATCATTCCCTTGTTGGAAAATAGGGGGAGGACTGGGAAACTGCCAGTAATAGAGTCAGACCTTTCACAGGGGATCAAGGGACCAAAAGCCACTTCATCCTCACTGATTCATCAAAGTAGCTTTTTTTTTAATGTTACCATTGATCTCCATGATGTTAAATCCAATAGTCAATCTTAAGTCCTCAATTGACTCAAACTATAACCAGCATTTTATACATGTGGCTACTTATTTCAAAAAATGCTTTCTTCATTTCTTTTTTGAACAACACCTGTCATGGATTGAATTATGTCCCCCCAAAAAGTGTGTATCAATTTGTCTGGGACATGATTCCTGGTATTGTGTGATTTTCCTATATGTTGTGAATCCTGCTTCTACGTTGTTAATAAGGAAGGATGGATGGCTGTTGTATTAGCAAGGCAGGACTCAATCTACAAATTGGACTGCGTTCTGAGGCAATCTCTTGAGATATAAAAGAGAAAAGTGAGCAGAGAGACAGGGGAACCTCATTCCACCAAGAAAGCAGTGCCAGGAGTCCTTTGGACCCCAGGTCCCTGCGTGAAGAAGCTCCTAGTCCAGGGAAACATAGATGAGAAGGCTGACTGTCTTAGTCACCTAGTGCTGCTCCAACAGAAATACTACAAGTGGATGGTTTCAACAAAGAGAAATGTATTGTCTCACAGTCTAGTAGGCTAGAAGTCCAAATTCAGGGTGTCAGCTCCAGGGGAAGGCTTTCTCTCTCTGTCGGCTCTGGAGGAAGGTCCTCGTCATCATCAGTCTTCCCCCGGACTAGAAGCTTCTCCGCGCAGGAACCTCAAGTCCAAAGGACGCGCTCTGCTCCTGGTGCTTCTTTCTTAGTGGTATGAG
>NW_004443950.1:5758650-5760741 GCF_000243295.1 Trichechus manatus latirostris
CAAAATCCTACAAAATCCTCCCTACAGAGGATCTAGGGGAGAATCCTTTGCATTCCTCTTCTAGCTTCTGGTGGCAGTTGGCATTCCTTGGCATTCCTTTGCTTGTGTCTGCATCACCTCAACCTCTGCCTCAATCTTCACATGGTTTTTGCCTTTGTGTGTCGAATTCCCTCTGCAGCTCTCTTATAAAGATACATGTGATTGTATTTAGGGCCCATCTGGATAACCCAGGATAATCTTCTCCTATCAAGATCATTGACTTAATCACATCTTTTGCAATAAAATGTAATCGCCATAATAGTTTCTAGGGATTGGGGCCTGGACATATCTTTTGAGGACCACCATTCAGTCCAGTTAAGTGATTGCTTATTCCTCCCTTTCGTATAACACTCAAAATAATTCTTAAAAACTGTAAATAAAATTACATCAGACCTCTGCTCACAGTCCTCCAAAGACTTTTCCTCTCTCACTCAGTAAAATCCTCAATTGTAAAGTAGACCATACCACTCAATGTGATCATTGCCCTCCAATGCCCTATCACTTCTTAAACCTTTTACTTCTTTCTAATTCAATTCCAGCCATGTGTACTTCATGCTTTTCCTTGAAGACATCAATGTGTTTTCCATGTCTGGGCCTTTTGCTTATATTGTTGGCTCTGTCTCAAATATCCTTCTCCCAATTATCCCAAAGTTCATTCTGTCATCTCCTTAAGGTCTCTACTGAAATGTCACTTTATAATGAGTGATTCTCTAAGTATCCTTTGTAACATAGCTCCAAACCTCCCCCTTAAGACACAGACATATAACCACGAACTCTATATATACACACGTAACCTCCCCAACACAAAACACATTTGTGTCTGACACGCAACAAACCCATTGGATGACTTTGTCTTTTTGTCCTTATCATGAATCATAATTTGACTTATTATATGTAGTATATTATATCTTAAATGCTTATTTATTTCTGATTTCCCTATGACAATATAAGCTACATGATGGTGGGAATTTTATTTGTTTTTGTTCATTGCTGTATCTGCAGTGCTGTGAACATGTCTGATACATATCTTGCCCTCCTACACACACAAATGTGTTGAATAACGTTAACCGATCACTAGCTCCTAATCTCTGAACAATAACTGTAGCTATGAGAGCACGAAAGAGAAGAAAGAAATGGGAGAGAAAGAATGGAAAAGGAGAAAGGAAAAAGTAGCTTACAAGGATGAAAAGGAGCAAGAAGGTAACAAACTTTTTGTGGCATGTTGTGCTTTTCTTCTTCTCTTATCCCTTCTTCTGTGTCCTCTACTCTTCCCTGGAATGGAAGTGGGGGTCTTTGGAAAAACAGAGCAAAGAAAGAAAGACTTAGTTTTCTTAATACTCAGGAAGTTATCTTATTATCTAAGCAAGTGTTGGTTGATCTTGAATATATCTCACTCTGAAGAATTTGAACTTCTTAAAGAACTCATTTAGTGATGTGCATAAACTGAAGGATCTGATGACTGCCCCCCTCAGATGGATTCCTAGGACCTATAGGCGAGATTAGAAGTGGGGTAAAAAGTAAATCAAACCAAATTACTAATCCAACAAGTAAAAATGAAAACTAAAACTATTGCCTAAAAGCTAATGTGAAATGAGCTCCATATGGATCAATGAGCAGGGTAACAGGGAAAGTAAATACATGTTTTGCACCAACCATATCAAATCTAAGTCTGCCTCTATCTCTATCCTAACTGTTTTCTAGTTGAAAAAAAGCTCCTCTACCAGAAGTCAGCTCTCTCTTGCTTGTTTTTATAAGCCAACACCTACTGTAACACCTATCACTTAATGATAAGGAGCCCTGGTGGCACAGTGGCTACAGTGATCCACTGCTAACTGGAAGGTCCAAGGTTCAAAACCACCAGTGGCTCAATGGGAGAAAGGTGAGGCAGTCTGCTTCAGCAGAGATGTACAGCCTTGGAAACTCTCTGGGGTCTCTATGAGTCAGAGTTGACTCTACAGCAGTGGGTTTGATTTTGCTATCACTTAATAAGTACGAAGCATGTATGTGGCTCTTGATGACAGTAGGGACATGGTTCACTTCCTGTGCAGTACA
>NW_004443950.1:5762383-5764338 GCF_000243295.1 Trichechus manatus latirostris
TTTTTTTTTTGAGATCAACTTTTTCAAAGTCCAACTTCTGAGCCCTTTTCTTCTAGAATATTAAAAAATGCACAGGAAAGGGAAGAGTATGATAACGAAAAAGAAGTATTTTTCAAAGCCATAGACCTTAAGGTATTGAGATTCTTTTTATTGTTATTTAAAAGTTGCTGAAAGGAATCAGCTCACCTAACCCTAACGTGCTAATTTACTAGTTCTAAAGGTGTTTTGAAACTGATAGTCACATCCTAGGAGCAGTTATCAAATGAATTAAATTTGTCCTAAAATGCCTGGTTCTTCAGATGCACTGGTAATTTTCAAGATGGCTTTTGAAATATAGAATGCCTACTACCACTTGTCTTCAGGAAACTGAAAATTTGAACTCTTTCTGACCTAACGGAAGCTGATGGAAACATTTTCCTATTAAAAGACCATTTTATCCTCAAGAGAAAGGTACTTGTTATAAACTCACCCGTCACGTTGTAATTTCATGTTGACAAAGGGGTCAGGAAATTGAGAGTCCCAGTTATCTCTGAAGAAAAAGTAAGGCCTTCATATAAAAACCAAACAAACAAAAAACAGTTGCTGTCAAGTCGATTCTGCCTCATGGAGACCCTGTGTTTCCACACCATCAACCTTTTCATTAGTAGCCGAGGGCGTAACACTTTGAGCCACTCAAGAATTCCATAGACACTTCTATTTGAAAGTCAGAATTTTTGAATTAATTTTAGATAACTTGTAGCTTTGACTCTTGCAACAAGTCATTCATGACAAATGACATTGGTAATTGGCTGACAAGGTGGGTGAAAGGAGGAAGAGATTCTTTGCAAGGGAGGTAAGTCAAAAGACACAAACATTGATTAAAGAAGGGGAACTCTTCAAAACTGCTGATAGTCCATCTAGTACCACAAGGTTCAGATGGGCTACAAAAGTCATACTCTGACGGTAAGTATATTAGGAATTCTTTTTCCCAGAAATTTTATGCCATAGTTCAAGATTCATAGAAGAAATAAGCTATGTTCCCATTTTTCAAGGGAAAAGTAGTTCCTGCTATGCTGGTGGAATAGAGAAGGCTGTGTGTTGCAGAGAACACAGGCAGGGGAGGGAACATCCTACCTGAACTTTGAGATTCTAGGTACCTTGGTTAGCACTAAATACTCCCTATATCATATTGTGTCAAGTAGAAAACAAAGCTAATCTTCCAAATGTCAGAATTACTGCATTATTCCAAAGAGGTTATGACATCCTGGAGAATATGTTACTGTACAAACAAGTCAAATCAAATTTTCTCTTGGTTTTGAGAAAGAGTTTGGGAGTCTGGTATTGAGACACTGCTCTTTGAAGCTCCTTGGGGGGCAAAAGAGACTGGGAAGCCCTCTGTGTCTTCCCCCTCCTCTTCTGCCTCACCCTGCACAGTTCCTTATTTTTCGGCTTTAGTCACTAGGCTTGCATATATATGATTTGCCAAGTAGAGAAAGATTCTGTGGCTAAAAACAAAACATTTCATATTTAAGGAACTAAATGATGTCAGATTGTATCACATGATCTGCTAATTTTGGGCTGCAGACCTTGTGAGGTGGTAAATAACATTATATAAGCATTGTTGTTTGTTATTAGGTGCCATCGAGTCCGCTTCGACTCACAGCAACCCCCATATATAACAACAAAACGTTGCCCAGTCCTTTGCTGCCGTCACAGTTGTTGCCATGTTGAAGCCTGTTATTGCAGCCTGTGTGTCGAACCATCATGTTGCGAGTCTTCTTCTTTTTCACTGACCCACCACTTTACCAAGCATGATGTCTTTCTCCAGGGATTGGTCTCTCCTGATAAGGTGTCCAAAATAAGAAAGGCAAGGTCTCACCATCCTACCGTTACCAACCAAAAAAAAAAAAAGGAAGAAAAATGGGATTCTCTTACAAATACATACACACACAGACATTTTCTCTCTCTCTCTCTTT
>NW_004443950.1:5764718-5786200 GCF_000243295.1 Trichechus manatus latirostris
AAACCCGTTGCTGTCAAGTTGATTCCAACTGATAGCAACCCTATAGAACAGAGTAGAACTGCCCCATAGGGTTTCCAAGGAGCAGTTAGTGATCTGTTATTTGGGTCAAATTACCTTTTCTTTCTATTCCTCGGTTTTCTTTTATGTAGACAGACACATTGGCACTAGTCTTTCTGCCCTGGAAGCTATCTTAGATATTTCGATGATTCTATTCTTGGTATGCAGGTTAGGAACCCAGGTACAGTTTAGCTGAGTCCTCTGCTTCAGAATATCTCACAATGGTGCAAAGTGTCTCACCCAAAGGATCAACTGGGAAAGCGTCTTCTTCCAAGCTCACTCAAGTAGGTGTTGGCAGGATTCATTTCTTGGTGAGTTATTGGACTGGTGGGTCTCAGTTTCTCACAAGCTGTTGTTCAGAAGCTGTCTTCAGTTCCTTGCCACATGGGCCTCTCCACAGAGCAGCTTACAATATGACAGCTTGTTTTATCAGATGAAGCATACAACAAGAGCCAGAGGAGAGTTCTAACAAATATAAGTCACAGTCTGTTTTAACCTAATCTGAGAAGAGACATCTTCTGACTTCCATCATACTCTGTTTGATAGAAGCTAATTGCTAGGTCCAGCCAATAGAGTGAGGGGAACGATTCCACCCAAGCATCATTGGGAGCCATGTCAGAAGCTGGCTGCCATGCCACTATACCCTCAATGCCTCAAAAAGAACCTGGAGTTGAATGGGTACTCAAAAAATATTAGCCAAAAAAAAAAAAAGGATGGCCCTAGATTCTTAGAAAATACAATATTGTGTTTACAGAGCTTGGATCTAGGATCCCAGTGGGTTGGTTTGAGGTCCAAATAAGTTTCAAAAGTCCTGTGTACTTTTATGTGGACATTCAGAAAGTTTTGTCTATCTTCCTGTGAGTCAGAAATGTTTGTCATTCATACATGTACTATGGAAACATTAAGGAGGAATCTTCAGTATGATCAGTTTATCCCAGCGACAGTCATTTCTTGAAAGCATATGACTTATTCAGCAATTGTTTGCAAGCTTTTCATATTGCAGGAAATGTATTAGATTTGTTACATAAAGAATATGTAATTTGAGTTCCATAATGACTATTCAAAGCTGTTATTTTTCCCAAATTATAGATAAAGGCACTGAGACTCAAATGTGTTAGTTAAGTCACACATCTAAAATACACAGAAGCCTAGACTCTCAAAATGTTGATCATTCAATGTTAATTTCCTTGCTGTGATACTTGTACCATGCTCATGGAAAATGCTAGCATTTTGGAAAACTAGGTGAAGGGTATAAGGAATATCTTTGTACTATTCCTAAAACTTCTTTGGAAGACTGAGTTTATGTCAGAATGAAACATTTAAAAATGAAAATAAATAAAATATAACACACACCAAAAAATAAAAGTGCTGCTTTTTGTGGTCTCCCTACAAAATACAGTTTTACAGACTCTAGCCTGGTATAGAAAGCCCATTGTGGAAGGCTCTGCAGAGCTTTCTAGCCCATTGCCATACACTCCACTTGACATCCCTATCTAGTCACTTATAGTTACCAGAACGTACCATACTTCCTTCATGCTGTACTGTTCTTTCCGGCCAGAATCTCCTCCTGGTCATTATAATGGAAAAAACTCCTACTCAGGAAGAATTAAACATTTGCTTCTTGGATCTCCCTTACTGTTTGCCCTTTTTTTCCATGTAGAGCAAATGTCTCTGATCTAAGCCTTTGTAATAACACCTGAGGGAAAAAGATGTGGCAGTCTGCTTCTGTAAAAATGACAGCCTTGGAAACCCTATGGGGCAGTTCTACTCTGTCCTATGGGGTCGCTATGAGTCGGAATTGACCGGATGGCAGTGGGTTTGATTTGGGAATCATACCTGGTCCCACCACTGTGTGACTCTAGCCAAGGCAGAGCTCACACCCTAATTCATTTCCCCCCAGGCACAAACTTCCTGGAGCATTCAAAGTGTTTTATAAATATTCTAATGTATAGACTTCAAGGCACCAATCAGTAAAATGAAATTTGAACGTAGTAGGAAAATTGATTATTTACTATGTGCTAAGCTTTTTTTGCATTATTAATTCTCCATATTACTGAATGAGGAAGGCACCATACTAATCTCCATTTTACATATGAAATAAAAAGGAGTGGAGTGGAGATTTGAACCTAGATTGTCTGACAAGGGCTCAGCATTTTAATCGTATTGTCATCTATGAGTTCCCTTCTTATGCAACCTTCAATTTTCCTGGTCTTATCATTTATTAGAGCCTGAGCAAAGTCTTCTAGCATATAGTACCCCAGTTACTTTTAGATGGAGATAAACAATTCTATCACTTCCATTGTTCTTGGACTGACAGCAAACTTTCCAAATTGATAAATTTGTGCAAATTCTCCCAAGAAAAAAAAAAATCAGGTATAAAGCATAAATTCTTGTTTTTTATATCCTAAAAACATAGCTGTGCGGTTGTTCTCTTCCTTTACAGATCTGCCTAATAATTTTTTTTTTCCTAAGCTCTTAACATCAGAGGGTAACCTTAAATGAGTGACATTTTCAAGTGCTTTATATTCTAGGCCTTAGGATCAGATGTTGCCATTTTCAGAGACAGCTGTAGCTCCACTCACAAAAGGCCAAGTATCTTATAAAAGAAGGAGTCATTGTAAAGTAAGCTGTTCAAAGCCATATGCCCAATTCTTTTCAGGTGCCATAGTAACAGGCCCTGTTCAGGTGCCTCTCTGGGAGGAGGGCTGCTTACTTGATGGTCCTAATCTAGAAACCATTTCTGCTCAGTTTCTTTAATGAGCATTTCCTATGTACCCGACACTGTGCGAAAAACTGGGATTACAAAGATAAATGTGACAATCTGCTTTTTGTCCTTTGAGACATTTACAGTTCTGTGCCAGATCTTAAGTTCTACTGAATTTTTTAATTCCCAAACATTCTCTTTGTGCTCTGATTGCACAAAAGTTCTTAGTACATTCTTATTGGTGTTCTCTTTTGTCTCTTCCATCAGTTCTGCCTTAATGAGAACACCTAGTTGTTCAGCTTTGATCTTCACGTCTCATCTTAAGTACAGAGCTTGGCACCATTTATTGATTCTATTCTATGCCCCATGGTGGTATGCTGGAGCAGGCTGTGAGGGTGATTTCAAGTGCGTGTATATGTGTGTGTGTGTGTACACACACACAATTGATTCTAGCTTTACAGACATAGGAGGAGCATTGTACTTCTCTTTGTCCTAGAAAGGTGGTCTTTTTTATTGACACATAACCGGTTCCCAGCCTAAGAAGATGTTGCAGAAATATTTTAGCAACACAGAAAAAGAACAGATATGAACCTTTCCACTTTAACCCTATATTCTTGCCAATTTTAATTCCCCACTTTATGTCCTATGTTCTTGAATATCAAACCATGTTTCAATGGGCCGGCAGCTAATGAAGAATTTTATTACTATATTTTGTACTAGCTTAGGGACTACAGAATGTAAGAGTGGCTTGGGGGCCATACTTAGCGGCAGCCTTCCCAGTATGGAGCAATCATATAATAAACCTAATGGCAATGCTTGAGCCCTCATAGACTTGTCACCATCAGAGATCTACCTCTTGAGACACCTCTGCTGTGCACATGACAAACCTGCATGGTATCACACTTGCAATTGTGAAGCAAGGTAAGTGGAGGGGGTGAGGAGAGATTTCCAAGACCCTAACGTTCCCTCAAGATGGTCTACATATATAAATATGCATTGTAACAAATGACCTTTTAGTTAAAATGATCTTTTAGTATTTGTCGTGAATGAATGCTCAATTTGTCAGTATTTATAAATGTACAATTTTAAAAAATAAACATTTGTTATATATATGACTTGATTTTTTCCTCCAATTTTTATTTTTCTTAATGATGAACATTTAAAAAAGCTACTTTTAATTTCAAATAACTTAGAAAGTGAAAGAGTCTCTGGGTAGTACAAATGTTTAACACACTTGGCTACTAACCAAAAGGTTGGTGGTTCAAGTCTACCAAGAAGTACCTCAGAGGAAAGGCCTGATGATCTACTTCCAAAAAATCAGCCATTCAAAACCCTATGGAGCACAATACTACTCTCACACACATGGGGCCACCACGAGTAGAAATTGACTATTCCTCCCCAATTTTTCAGACTCCTTTGAGTTGCCAAGCCTTTCTTCTGGGGTGCCTCTTGGTGGACTTGAACCACCAAACTTTCTCTTAGCAGCTGAGCACATTAACCCTTTGCATCAACCAGAGACTCCTAAACTCCCGATACCCATTGCAACCAAGTCAATTCCAACTCATAGAGACCCTACAGGACAGAGCAGAACTGCCCCATAATGTTTCCTGATGAATTCGAACTGCCGAGCTTCTGGTTAGCAGCCAAGCTCCTAACCACTGCATCAAACTGCTGATATAATGTATAAATTAGTGCATTCTCTTCTACCAGTTTAGCATCTCACTCTCAACTTTTCTCAAAAAAAAAAAAGAAAATACTTAAATTTAATTCTTGCTAATTAACATTTAATTGGAGCCCTGGTGGCACAGTGGTTAAGAGCTATAGCTGCTAAACAAAAGGTTGGCAGTTTGAATCCACCAGCTGCTTCTTAGAAACCCTATGGGCAGTTCTACTCTGTCTATAGGGTCACTATGAGTTGGAATCTACTCTGTGGCAACCAGTAACGTTCGATTACAACTCCAGAACATGTGTACACATGTGCATGTGCTTGCATACAAATATGTACAAGCACCACCATCTTTTCTTACCCTCTGTGGTCTGATGAGATTCTGTTTGAGTATTCTGAGCCCAGTAGAAGGTGACCCTTACACATTTTCAGAACAAGCATTGAAATATATATCTATGATTATATAGAGTCATGGATATCTGGAAATTAAGAACTATATGGAAATCCAGTCCAAAATTTAATAGTTAGATAGACGATTCAGAAATGCTATTTACGAAGAGAAAACAAAAGGTAAAGTTGGGGGTGGGTTGGAGCAATATTGAGAAGTATGTAGGTGACAGGACCCATTGAAAAATTTTTAAGCAGGAAGAGGATAAACTGGATTTATACTTCAGAATAAAGAGGGGTGGGATGAGGGAGTGGGAGGTATTGTGAGAGATAAGGCTCTGGACCACTGCTCCCACTCTGAGGATTATTCTTCATTGATAAGTGAGGCACCATTGAAAAAAAAAATGTTCAAAGCTTTGAAAGGGTCTCAGCCACCTATGAACTCCTTTATGGAGAACAGAAAACTAGAGGTGGGCTGACAGCTGGCATGTGGGTGGAGGAGGATGACGGTCCTGTTTCATTTAATGAGGACTTAGTGGTCATTAAAGGGTAGGTGTGGGCCGAGCACATCCCAGAGCTAATTGCACGCTTTGAGAACTTCAGGCAGATGGTTTTAGCAGCACTTATCCCCACTTCAAAGTTACTATCTGCTAAGTGGACACTGTTTAAGCTGCCACTTCCCAGAGAGGCACGGGGCCTGGCTCATGAAAATTGAGCAGGCTAATCTAGGAAATGACTGCAAATTAATAAATAAATCCTGATATTATGCAGATTGATATGCTTATTTCAGACACTTGAGAAAATGCAAGAATTTGGGGGTAATTTTTAAAGAACTGTTGTAGATGCTTGATTTAATGATCTATTTTTTAAGCTTAAAAGAAGAACAACTTCAGAAACCCATTTCCCTTTCAAGAGAAGGATTAAATAATCTTAAAGTAGTTTGATGTGCAGTTTATGTTTGCATTTTTTATCTAATCAGCCAAACAAATATAATTAATTCAGACAGTTTATCTCTATGGTTTTGGTGCCTGGTAGGAGCTGTATCATTACAAATGCAAATATGTTCCTAAAATAATGAGAATGTCATTATCATCCCTTATTCATTTACGTGGCCACAGAGGAAACTGAAATATTTTTTATTATGGAAGTGACTTTTGTAAACTGTGTTGAGAACATTAACTACTGTGCCAGAGCAGGACATAAGTCTAGCTCTGACTTTTTGTAATGTCAGTATGTCGCTAACGGAGCAAGCAGATAGGGACTGCATTGTAATGAAAAGGGTACTGGGCCCAGAGCTTTCTCCCTGGTCTATGGATTTTGTTTTACTTCTATCTCTGGGTTCTGTAGGCAGGTTCCTTAACGTCTCTGAGTCTTAGTTCCTCAGCCGTTACATAAAAAACAAAAACAAACAAAACAAACCCGTTGTCGTGGAGTCGATTACGACTCATAGCGACTCTATAAGACAGAGTAGAACTGCCCTATGCAGTTTCCAAGGAGTGGCTGGTGGATTCAAACTGCTGACCTTTTGGTTAGCAGCCCAGCACTTAATCACTGTTCCACCAGGGCTCTCCAGCAGTTAAATAAACACTAATTATTTCTGCCCTGCCTATCTGAAAGGCTATTGTCTAAGGATCAAGTAAAACATCAAAGACAATACTGATGTGTAAAATGTGATAGTGATTAAGTGTATATATATGTAATTAACATATATAAATGTAACTATAACTATTTAACTACATTTATAATTGAAAGATTGTGTGTGTGTTTTATCTGTGATTTCTCATGTAGGTCTTCTCTCAGTACTCACAAGCTGGTTTTTTGCTGCTCTCAACACAAACAGTAAGGATGCCTTTCTGCATCTGTTAAGTTATGTTCTATGCTATACATAATTTGTCTCTTTAGGACCCTTCTCCAGGTGCTTTTTTGATGCTCCTTTGTTCTTCATGTATTTGGATTCTGATTGATCCTAGGAAACATCTCCTTTGCTTACAGGCACAATCAAGCCTCCCCTCATACTAAAATAATTTGTCTATTATCATACCCATTGCTGTCAAGCCGATTCCAACTCCTAGCAACAATATGTGACAGACTGGTTAAGAGCTCAGGCTGCTAACCAAAAGGCCGGCAGTTCAAATCCACCAGCCGCTCCTTGGAAACCCTACGGGGCCATTCTACTCTGACCTATCGTGTCGCTATGAGTTGGAATTGATTGGATGGCATGAGGTTTGTTTTGTTTTATCTGGTTTTATAGGGTTTGCAAGGCTATAATCTTTATGGGAGCAGACTGCCACATCTTTCTCCCATAGAGTGGTTAGCAGTTGAGCACTTAACCACTGCATCACCAGGGCTTCTTTCTATGACCATAAACCGTTACAAATCACCTCCCTTCTTTCTTTTAAGGTCAAATGGTAATCTATACCAACCATTGCCACTTCCTCAGCTATAATCTCTCAAGCTGGGATCTGCCCTTACCACTACACTGAAATTGTTCAATCTCTTAATAATCAGAAGCCTATGGTTTGCTTTCATTCTAATAGATCTTTCAAAAACATTTTGTACAGCTGACCAGTCTTTAGCTCTAGAAATTGACAGACATAACATCTTTGTAACAGTGTGTAGACACTAAAGGTTGACGGTTTGAACCTACCCAGTGGTACCGCAGAAGAAATGGCCTGGTGACCTGCTTCCAATAAGATTACAGCTAAGAACACCCTATGGAGCAGTTCCTTTTTGTAATACATAGGATTACTATGAGTCAGAATTGACTTGATGGCAACTCACAACAACAGTAGACATTACTTGTTTTAAATATGCAATACCATAGGACTGGTATACAACCAACTCTTATTTATTTATTTTTTTATTGTGCTTTAGATGAAAGTTTACAGAGCAAATCAGTTTCTCATTAAACAATTAATAAACATATTGTTTTGTGACATAGGTTGCCATCCCCATGATGTGTCAATACTCTCTTCTTCTTGACTTGGGTTCCCCCATTACTAGCCTTCCTGTCCCCTCCTGCCTTCTCGTCCTTGCCCCTGGGCTGGTGTGCCCATTCAGTCTTGTTTTGTTTTATGGGCCTATCTAATCTTTGGCTGAAGTGTGAACCTCAGGAGTGATTTCAGTACTGAGTTAAGCAAAAGCAACTCTTTTAAAGTGAGTGGAGCTATAGCTGTCTCTGAAAATGGCAATGTCTGATCCTACAGCCTAGAATTTAAGGACTCTAGGTGAAATTCAAAATTAATGGTCATTTACTTTTTTTTTTTTTAAGTTTAGAGCATAATATTACTGAAGAATGTATTTTTTGATTGTTATATTTCAACTGAAACACATAAGAGGCTGCAGAGCAACTCTTTTAATGTGTAAAATTAAAGGCAGAAACTTCTAAAATATTTTTTGATGTATGAAATAGAGTGTTGGGGGAAAGACCTGTATAACCTATGGGTGTAAAACCAAATATAATTTAATAATAGGGATCATGAAAAAGTACTGAGAGACCGTGATGCAGTGTAGCTCTTCATGCATTACACTTTAGAATCAGAGACCTCGGTTCTATTTCCTATTTTTCTACTTCCTTGCTCCGAAAACATGTGTGAGTTATATGATCCTTCTAAGCTTCATTTTTCCTCTCTAGTAAATGAAAATAATAATTATTATATACCATAGACTAGTTGCTGTTGAACTGATTCTAACTCATAGTGACCCCATGCATTTCAGATTAGAACTACTCTCCACAGAGTTTTCAAGGCTGTGAGCTTTTGGAAGCAGATCACCCGTCCTCTGTTGTGAGGTATCTCTCGGTGGGTTCAAACCAACAACCTTTCAGCTAGTAGCTCAGTGCTTAACCATTTGTGCCACCCAAGGAGTTCTGAAAACAATCAGGGACTCCTAAATATATAATGTGAAAATTACATCAGAGAATGCATATACAATCTTTAACACAACTCAGTGATAACAGTAACTCAATGATAATAGTAATGAAAATGCTAATAGTAACTAAATTATAATTTTTTAAATAATAAAGTAGTAAACATTCAAGTTCTCACAAGTCAAGAAAAATGTGAAAGGATATTTAAAAACATCTGGTCAGAACGGTCACTACTCCCTTAGACAAACTCTTGTATATATTTCATGTAGTTTTTTAAAGAAATATGTGGAATTGAGATTTTTTAATGAATAAAATAGTATCTTTATGTTTTATTCACATGTATTTCATAAATATATATGCATATTAATGTTATTGTATACTCATTACCAAGTGTACGTTCAGTCTTTCTTAAAAAATCACTTTGTCATATATTTTAAGAGGCATTCCAGATGTGTTATATAAGACACCTGAATCAGTTGGGCCCTGTCTAAAAATAAGGCCAAAGTTAGATAACTTTGTGGTGATGAAAACAAAACAAAACAATAAATAGGTATTTGGAGCTCCCTGACAAAAATATTTCCTCACAAAATCAAATAATGTAGCTTATTTCTGTCTGATTCTACTCCAGGCAACACAGTTCAAGGCGAAGGATGCTCTGCATGGCAGTATCAGCAAAGAATTGGATGGGAGCACACAAGAAGCAGGGAGACCAGTTAGAAACTATTTTAGAAGACTCCTTAACAGGTGAAGGGGTACATGATACCATTAGTAACCATGGTGATGAAAAGTTGAGGACAGGTTTGAAAAAGCCCGTGAGGTAGACTTGAAGTAATTTGTTTATTTGCTATGATTGTTTATGCCTGGGGTTGGAACAAGATGAGGACTTTGGGTTGGGTAACTTGATGAATGGTGATTCCATTCAACACTGGGAATACAAGAGGAGGCATACATTTAGGGGAAAGATTGCAAGTAAATTCTTGATCAGATTATTTTAATGTTCATATGATTTATCCCAGTGAAACACTAGGGAGCGAGTATTTCAATGAGTCTTGAGCTTAGGAAAAGGGTTGAGATAGAAAAACATGGATTTGAGAATTTTTTAAATTATGTATAACCAACTTCATCTGCCTATAAATGTATTCTATATACTCATGCTTTGCCTCAGGACTTTGTCATAATTTACAAACAACTTGCTGTAATACAAATGATAAACCCCCAATCCATAAACTAGACTAGACCTTAAGCTTCATTAAGTAGAGAGAAGAACTTCTCAGAAGTATTTTTATCAAAATATCCCTAACAGCAGAGAAGAATGAATGAGGAGTCTTTGAGAGTCTGGGAGAGTAAACTAAATTTCAAATACAAATTTTCTATTACATCTTTTTTTCATAAAATTATGTAAAACCTTTATTCTCTATCTTAATATATAAAAACAATTTAAATGATTTACTTTTAGAATTATTTAAACCCACAACTTAATTTCAAGTAAACTTGGCATATCAGAAATAGTATTTTTTTTTAAATCTTGAGTGTGTGTCAGAAAAATTTTTGAGTAATGCTAGTTCACAGAATGAACTAGCGTTATCATGATTTCTTAAGTAATTTGACATTGTAACATGTAGGCATTTTAAAAACCAAAACAAAATACATGCACCACATTCTCATTTACTCACAATGCTATTGTGATGAAATAACTATTTATTTCTCCATATACCATTCTAGCCCTTGTCTTACTAATTCCAACAATAGTGATCTTACAATTTAAAATCTTGGATTTGGATTTTTTTTTCATATAACACTGTATAGTAAATTTCTTTCTTTTCTTTATTGCCAATCATCCTATCTATTTGTGGTTGTATACTTTTTCAGCCATTTACCTTATGTTGAATATTTAATTTGTCTTTTATTTTGACACCAACGAACAAAATTTGGATACAGATTTTACCATAACCAGGCTAAATGTATTTGAGATATTTATGGTACTGATAAAGTTTTGAAACACACTAAACTCGTTCATTCCAATGAAGTCCTAAAAACAGAGTTTTCTGAATCATGGTGGTAAAACAAAAATATGGGATACAGGAGAATTTTTGGCATATTCGTGGTAATGAAAGACACTAAAGACTTGATTTGCCACAGACAAGCAGGAGCCAGGCAGATTATGTAGGTGGGCTGCAGCAATCACTATCAGGCACACCATAAAAACTGTATTCTGAGTACAAAATGAATTGGTACTCATGAGCACCACCCACATGCACTTTGCAATGGCTTGGTTAATGTGTGCCTTTTTCTTGTACATGTGCAAATGAAATAAATTAACCAAACAACTATATTTGGGAAGTACTTTTCTGTTAGCTATGCATACATTTTGTTGAGACATGTCATATTAGAACTCAGGAGAACTCAAAATGAATAAAAAAAAGGAAAAGAAAAGAAAAATGCTACGATGTACTGAGTGTGAACTCTATGCCAGTGAGTCTTATATACATGAGTTCATTAAGAAGAACATTATCATCATTTTGCAATTAGAACAATGATGTCTTACCCAAGGTTACACAGCGAGTATTAGGAGAACGAGAATTGGAAAACAGGTCCAAGAACAAAACCCATGCCTTGCCAAATGCATCCATAAACACCAGAGTCTTAATGAAATCAAATTAAAAGAAGACTATACTTCTATGAGCATTTGAGATATCTTTACTGAAGTTTTTAAAGTTTGCTGGAATATGTGAAGGATTAATTCATGCAAAATGAAAGTGCATCCAGTTAAGAAAGTACGCTTGATCCCATTACCATGCCAAGTGGGTTAAACTTGAACTGCTCTCCTGAGAGGCAGGCTCACTATCTCATTAGTACATATATTTACTTGTGGGGAGACTAGAGGCAGAACTGGAAGAAATGGTGCATAATTAGGCTTCATATTACCCAAATCACTGTTTCTGGGATGCCCTTCCTGATGAGTTCTTTTTTTTTTTTTTCCTCTCTCTGCTTCTGTATTTTGTTGTTTTCACCTGAGACTTCCAGCAAATTGAGTCTACTTTGGTATTTCACTCAAACCATAGCATGAGAAATGAATGTTTTTTACTTTTTTCTAGAACACAGTCTCCTCAAGAAATGATAAATATTCACCACACAGTATTATAAACTAGCATGAATTACTCCCTCCCCTACCTCACTTCCCATTACAACAACACTCTAGGTATTATTCTGAAGCAAGACAGTTGAAAGCTCCGCACATTCACGCAAAATAAAAAATTTAAAAAACTAAGGATACAGACAGTGGTTGCCTTCCGTAGTGTGTGTATCTGAAAGTACGTGTATAGTGAGAGTTGCCCACTGGGGAAGGGAGTTGTTAACAACATATGAAGGCAAACATTCCACCTATCAACACTTCAGAACATGGAGTGAAAGCTATAACTGAGAAAAGTGACTTTTGAAACATAACAATGCTGGAAAGTTTTCTGATGGTGACAATCTTTGGTGAAAAGAGGAAACATTGGACTTTTTTAGGTTGAGGCTCTCTATCAGACTAAAAAGAAAAGACTCAGCAATTGAACTAACATTGTTTTTAGAGTTTTTGTTCTATCTAATTATTCAATAAGGAGCACCTGTAGTCTTAAAAGCTTGGGCGCGGCCACCCATGATACAATAATTGGTCTCTATTCTCCCGGAACAGTGGAAGAAGAAGGAGAGACCAGGAGTTGGAAAAGGGAATGGACTGCAGGTTTAATTGCCTTCATAAACTACTACCTCCATTACCATGAGACCAAAAGAAATGGATGGTGCCCAGATACCATTACTAAACATTTTGATCAAGAAAGCAATACTTAGATCTCCATCCAAAGGAAGAAAAAAATGTGAAATAGAACTTCAAATTCTTATTGTAAAACAAACCTATTGAATATATTGAGACTAGGGAATCCTCCTTGAAACTATTGCCAGGAAAAAACGTTTAAGCTTGTTACCCCTCTATCCCATGAAGTCATCCTTAATCTATACAACAATTTAGCTCCTTTAATAAAGAATGTTCACCCTGAGCATTGCACTTTTTAAAAGAATTATCTATATGAGATTAAATGGACAACAGTAATTCTAAAAAACAGATGACAGCTTTAAGTGGCAGAGAGTCTAAGTTAATGATGGTCAAACAATATGGGCAGAGATAGGAAGAATGGTGACCCAACGTTAAGTATGCAACCATTGTCAATGAACTGTACATGTAAAAATTGAAGGAAAAAAAAGACTCAAATACATTACAGCAAGACAGATAACTCCATGCAAATATAAGCTCACTGGGAAAATAGAGAGGTATATAAATTGCACATACAATATAAAGCATTACCTAGGAATTTATATTACAATGAACACATAGGTTTCTATAGATCCAATTTTAAAAATCAATGAAAGGACCTAAATGAATATATAAATATCAGGAAAGATATACAATGCTGAAGCATGCTTCAACCCAATATAGCATTTTGATTCAAAGGAAACTATAAATTCAACGCAATTCCAAGAAAAACTTCCAGCACAAATTTCGTGAGAATTTGCACATATTGATACTAAATTTTTTATCAAAGAAAACTCATTCACAAATAGGTAACACAAATTTAAATAAAGAAGAGTATTTTGGAGGGATTTACAGTGCCAGATGTTCTCCATTTACCTCTCTAGATTGATTCTCCTCTCTTTCTTTTCCTACCTTGGAACATTATACTCTATGGACCGCCTCAGCTAGACCCCCTAGCTGTCTGGCTTCTTGGGTTTTATCAGTGGGAGGCACTGGCATGCATTCCCTCCCCCTATTCCTTTATTAAAGTTTATGTGGTTAGGTGCCTTCAAATTGGTTCCTACTCATAGTGGCCCTATGTACAACAGAACAAAGCACTGCCCAGTCCTTCACCATCCTCACAATCATTGCTATGTTTAAGCCCATTGTTGCAGCCACTGTGTCAATTCAGCTCATTGAGGGTCTTCCTCTTTTTCACTGACCCTCTATTTTACCAAGCATAATATCCTTCTCCAGGGACTGGTCCCTCCTGATAACATATCCAAAACACGTGAAACGAAGTCTCGCCATTCTCACTTCTAAGGAACATTCTGGCTGTACTTTTTTCAGGACAGATTTGTTCCTTCTTCTGGCATATGGTATATTCAATATTCTTCACCAACACCATAATTCAAAGGAATTAATTCTTCAGTTTTCCTTATTCATTGTCCAGCTTTTACATGCATACAAGGTGATTGAAAATACCATGGCTTGGATCAGGCATACCTTGGTCCTCAAGGTGACATCTCTGCTTTTCAGCAGTTTAAAGAGGTGTTTTGCAGTAGATATGCCCAATGCAGTAAGTCATTTGGTTTCTTGATTACTGCTTCCAAGGGCATTGACTGTGGATTTAAGTAAAATGAAATCCTTGACAACTTCAGTATTCTCTCTGTTTATTATGATGTTGCGTATTGGTCCAGTTGTGAGGATTTTTGTTTTCTTTATGTTGAGGTGTAATCCACACTGAAGGCTGTAGTCTTTGATCATTATCAATGAAAGTCTCAAGTCCTCTTCACTTTCAGCAAGCAAGGTTGTATCATCTGCGCATCACAGATTGTTAATAAGTCTTCCTCCAGTCCTGAAGCCGTGTTCTTTATATAGTCCAATTTCTCGGATTAGTTGCTCAGCATACAGATTAAATAAGTATGGTGAAAGGATACAAACCTGATGCACATGTTTCCTGATTTTAAGCCGCACAGTATCCCTTTGATCTGTTTGAACAACTGCCTCTTGGTCTATATGCAAGTTATGCATGAGCACAATTACTTGTTCTGGAATTCCCATTCTTCACAATGTTATCCACAATTTGTTATGATCCAACTGAAGGTCACAGGTCTTATATTTATAGTCCTTGCTAACAGACAGAACTGAGAAAACTCTGCCAAATGATCCCGTATTAGTTTGTGTAGACCTGTATTATCGTATTCATCTCATCTTGTTATGATTTGCTCTTTTCTGTGCTATATTGTTCTCTTTAAGGATACTGTTCTCTTTTATTAATTAGTGTTCCAAAACACATTAATCAATTAATGAATTTTTTAAACCTGCAAAACATGAACTATTTACCCAACTCTACACAAAGTTTATATCCAGAATCATCATTTCCCCATAGAAAAGGTTTATAGGTTTAAATCTAAATAAATTCTATTATTTAAACAAGAAGGCTACAGTTGGGGAGAAACTGTTGTACTTAATGAAATAAACAAATGATAAAATGTAAGAAAGTTATATTTCAAAAATAAATGAAAACATTACTATCTATCTACAGTTATTGTTTAATGGAGACACAATCCAATCTCAAGACAATTTTTGAAACCCCAAAGAAAGTAACACAATTGCCCAGAAAGCAATCAGCCAGTTTTAATACTGTGATATTTAATAAAGATAGCTTTGCCTCCGAAAGCACAACTTGATAACCAATATTATATTCCAGATAAGTAGAAGGAAAAAAGAGCACTTGGAATAATGTGCTATGATTTAATTCTAATACCTAACATTTTATACCCCCTCCCAAAATAAACTCACTGCAGAAGAAAATTTTATTTGCTTTCTTTGCCTTCCAAAAAACCAAGCCCACTGCCATCGAGTCAATTCCTACTCACAGCAACCCTACAGGACAGAGTAGAACTGCTGCATGTATTTTCTGAGGCTATAAATCTTTATGGAAGCTGACTGCCACAGCTTTCTCCTGTGGAGTGGCTGGTGGGTTCAAACTGCTCACCTTTTGGTTAGCAGCCGAGCGCTTTAACCACCAAGCCACCAAGGCTCTTCTTTGCATTAAATCTTAATGAGAAACCCAGGTAATGTAAAATACAAATGTGGAAACTAAAATATTTATTTTTCAAGACTTCTCAAGTCAAAGATTAGAAGTAATTTGGATGGATATATAAAAATAAAACATGAAAAAAATAAATGTTTGAAATATTTGAGGATTTTTTAAATAGCATTTCAGACAGAAGTTCTGAAATCTAAAAATGTACTGTAATATACTTTGCCTTGATGAGATATAAGATATAAATAGTAAAATGTCCTGTGCATAAACAGAATAATATCAGTATTATATTTCTTATTTATTCAATTTAAAACGCCTTATTTACTTTTCCTGGTACAATCCATTTACCAATGAAACTTCTTGGAAAGTTTTTTTTTTTTTTTTAAATATTAAGAATTACCTGCAGAGAGTATTTCAGATGGTAAAACTAACAAAAACACAGTTAATTTGAGGCCATATGGAGAGTATAATAGAAGTACAGAAACCAAATACCATCTGAGTACAGTTTCATATTTCTATTAAGTTTCTTAATAAAATAACACTTACAAGCTCTACTTGAGGAAAGCACCCAATTTTAGAGGATTAAATTACATCAAAGTTGATGCCTTGTACATTGATATAATTCCATGTCGGGCCTATTAAGGGTAAACAAATATTTGAATTAAAATAAAACCAAAGTAATATGAAAGCATTAGAATTGTTTTCAGTATTGCAATATTGGTGGATACGGCAAAATATCGGTGGATGTTGTTTACAAAACATACGAGAAGAAATAAAAACATATCACCAGGAAGAAAAAAAAAAGTTAACATAAGCTGATTTCTTGTTAGTATTAAATATTGTCTGCACTTTCTTCTGAACTTCCGGGAGCTACAGGTAGCTCTAAGAAATTAACAACTGACCTCCATTATTCTTCCCTGTCATCCATGAAAATGTGCCACCTGGCAATCACTGTCTGTCTGTGATAATTTTATCCTACAATATATTTCAAACCTGATCCTTACTACTCTCCAAGAATCCTTGCTTAAATGGCATGTTTTCCTGTACTCTCCTGCATATCTTGGCCACCTCATTACTTTTGACAGCATTGTTTCCTCCATACATGAAATACTCTGAGTTTAGAAATGAACATGGTCTCATATTCCTTATTATAATAGGGCTGTCTGAAATGACATTTCCTCCTAAAACATCCCACCTTCAAAAGGAAGTAGTTCCATCCTCTATCTCACTTAAACCATGACTTATGGTTAGACAGACAGGTCCCATGACATTGTAGAGATAGATAAGGAACATACACATGGGTTTGTATGTGAAGTCACTTTCCCAAAAATATAGTTACTCTGGGAACACTAACAAGACTAAGGTGATCACTAGGCCCCATAGATAGACAGTTAAATAGCTCTGCATCATTTTCAACAATAGATTCAGGAACTCTTATTCTTTCAGTGCACTTGGTTACACTGTTCCAAGACAGAAAATTTTACTTGGTCGATTTGTCACCATTTAATATGGAGAAGACCAGTGGGCCATTTCAAGCCAAGAAATTTCAGGGGTGGTTGGCCACCTTCCTATCTTTCCTAATCCAACCAGATATGAGTAGGAAAGAGTGATTGTAAACAGATAGACACAATAAAACAAAACAAAAACAGCATTTATTTTTTCCTAAAAGGACTCCTCAGAGTCAGTTTCTTTATAAATAAATTGTGAACAGTCTAAACACTTAGAATTTTATGAATTCCTCTCCAGGAAAGAATATTGGTATATGCAATCAATTTCTTAATTAGGATATTATAAAAATATAGAAATGACTACATCCACACTATAGAATGAGATACGCTGTAATATACAGTTAATCTACGTATATTATATACAATAAAAAAGTATTTTCCAGTACACCAAGTAGCTGGGTAAAAACAAGGTACAGTTCAAGAAACTGCCACCATTCTAATTTGGTCTGAATTCTTTTCATTTGTCTCATCCATGGATGCCTACTTCTCAATCATATGCTCTGTAGTTTGTATCTCATTCCTCACTAACCCATTTGAGATATTTTTTTCTCATATCAGAATCCCAATTTTTACTTTGGTCTCATAAATTATTTCAAAATTCATATTTTACATAGCATTGTTTTTTGCTGTGTTTCCATCGACTGAAACTTTGAAGGAACTTTTATTTCTTCTAAAGGGAAGAAAATCCTACCCCTAATTAGTCTTCAACCTGGAAATGATTTTTCTATCACTTTGTGATGTGTTGCAGCTTTATCCTATATATAATCCCACTGTTTATGTCATATGATTAGGAACTGTGTTTTAGTCTTTTGTATTCTGTCAGTATTGGAGGTTAGTTTTGATCTTTTAACTTTGACAACAATAGAAACTTTCTGGGGCATGATCAGAAAACAGATTCCACCACTGGAAAACAATGTGTATAACCTCATAATTACACTCTAATAAGAGAACTCAGTATTACTTATTGGCTACCATAATTATTCCCTCCATTCAAAGGATGGACCAAACTTGTAGAATGAGTATAAATTATAGTCACAAAACCCTGTGCGCAAGATCTCCAACATCATTTTTTATTTCTCTAACTTAGTTGGATTTCTATACTTAGTTACTATTTATCTAATGGGAGATAACTTTATCTAGTTAACTTTGGATTTTCTTTTTGCCTCTGTCCACTTCAATAATTTACTGGTCAATACAAATCCATAGTTCAACCACATTACAGTTAAAACTCCACCAACACCTTTCCTATCCCCATTATTATTGGTTTTGAATCAAAGTCTTAGGGATCTTGGAAGGGAGGAAAGTCTTGATTATAGTTTGCTTTAACCTTGCCTTCAATTCATTGCTATTAACCATATCTAGTTTGCCCTATAGACCCAATTATCAAAGACAACCACTGTTAATATTTTGATTTCTTTTCTGTGATTCTATTCTTTAACACACGCTGTTGTTATTATTTATTTGTGCCTTTTATAATCATTCTATGCACATTATTTTATTCCCTTAATTTTTTTAAATTTAAAATATGTAATAAGTACAATGAACATGTAATTTATTCCCAAAGATGAAAGATTAAACAAAAAGTAATTAACAGGTTTTCACTGATCTACAAAAGGCTATACTGGGATTGTCCTGAGTAAATCAAGACGTATGATCTATCTAATACTATGAAACTTCATAATTTTACATAATTATACCACTGCCATTGTCAATAGTTAGACTGATAGTCAATTGTTTATTTAAGCATGCCTATATATTAGCATGTTTATGGTATTTCATATTTTTTTAATTGTATTTTACATGAAGGTTTACAGAGCAAATTAGTTTCTCATTAAACAATTAATACCTACGTTGTTTTGTGACATCGGTTGCCAACCCAACATGTAAACACTCTCCCCTTCTCGAATTTGGGTTCCCTGTTACCAGCTTTTCTGTCCCCTCCTGCCTTCTTGTCCTTGCCCTTGCCCTTGGGCTGGTGTGCCCATTTAGTCTCATTTTGTTTTATGGACCTGTCTAATCTTTGGCTGAAGTGTAAACCTCGGGAATGACTTCAGCACTGAGTTAAAAGGGAGTCTGGGGGCCATACTCTCAAAGTTTCTCCAGTGTCTGTCAGACTGGTAAGTCTGGTCTTTGGTATGTGTGTGTGTGAGTTAGAGTTTTGTTCTGAATTTTTTCCAGCTCTGTCTGGGACCCTGTACCATAATCCCTGAGAGCAAATGGTGGTGGTAGCCGGGTACCATTTAGTTGTGCTGGACTCAGGCTGGTGGAGGCTGTGGTACTTGCGGTCCATTAGTCCTCCGGACTAATCTTTCCCTTGTATCTTTGGTTTCACTTTTTTTTTAAACAATATCTTTGCTTAAAATGTTACATAATTATAGGGTTCACTTTCTCAAATAGATTCTCAGAAGTATAACAAATATTTTTGGAATACTATTGCATTTTGCCAAAGACTACAAAAGACCTAAGGTTACTCTTTTTACATTTTTTAAAAATATTTTAATTTCAATATTAAGAGTAAGCTGTTGTATAGTAGATATGATCCAAAGAAGTTGACTCCTCCAAAGTATTTTTGATAGGTAGTTATATTTTTGTAATTGTCCACTTTTATTTAAAAAATCTCCTAAAAGGTACATATTCAAAGGTAAATTTGTTATGATGATCCTTGACATTAAAAAAAAAAGGTACTTATTTATGTCACCCAACAAATTAATTATTTAATAAATGTATTTTTTGAACAAGTTCTTAGAAAAATCTTACATTGGTCTAACTAATAAACTAATAAATAAATAATATCCAGGTCTTTTTGACTTCCTCACACTAAACTAATTAGTGCAGTATCTTCACTTTGAAAGAGTTTTCCCAATGGAGATTGCACATTTATTTTAGAAGAAGATTCAAGACCTTAATCAAATACATATTGACCCATTCTCTCTCCAAGTACTTGGAGCATAACATATTGTCCTATGAACCAAAAGAAGATATAATGATTATGAAATGCAAGTTATAATCCTTGGCTCACAATAGCTTAGAAACATTTCTGCGTTTTTCATTGCATTGATTACTAGTATATTATAAAGTTGAAAATACATGTGCAAAAGGGTTTGAAAATTTAAAGCTAATATACCTGCCTAACGGAGCTGGCAATTTGGTCTGTGCTGCTAAAAAGTGTGGGTTATGCAGTTTGTGAGAGAAGGTGTTCACATAACTGTTATGACTAAATGTCTTTGGCAATTAAACTTATTTTTGTATGTGTAGCTGAAATATATTTCCCAATGAGAAAGGAAACAAGGATTAATTAAGCCATAGTGAGTCATTTTCATCAAACTAGAAACGTTGTCTGTTCTAGTCAAGTTTGGTGGAAATAAAACCAACTTAAGAATGTATTATATTAGGGTTCCGGCAAAATGGCGCTCTAGGCAGAAGCACCGCACCATCTCTCCACAGCAAAGATCCGAAAAACTAAGCCAAACAGAGAATACAACAATCCTGAAACCCTAAAACATCAAATGAAGAGATAAAGAACTCAGCCAAGCACCAAATGGAGGGAGAAAACTGACAGAGAACGGAGAGCGAGGAGAGATTCATGCAGAGGTCCCCTACCAGCTAACGAAGTGCAGATCCGCCATCTTGGACTCCTATCAGAGACCAGCAAACAGGAGGTACGAGAAAGCAGCCTCACGGAGCGTCCAGGGGGAGAAAAAACAACCGTTGTTCATCTCTCTATATCTTCCTTCTCCTTCTGTTCCCTGAATATCGGGCATTGTATACCTCTACGCCTTCTAGCCAGGCTGTACTGCAACACCTGAGAGCGACTTCCCCAGACCTCATAGCAGCACGGGTGGGATCCCTGGGAACTTTGCGGTTTTTTAAACTTTCTGATTTTTATTTATTCATTCTTTTCTTTTATTTCCTTCCTCTTCCCCTTTCTGTTTTTCTCCATTTCATAGTCTCTCATCTCTCCATTCCAACACCAAGCTCCCCTAGCATTCTTTTTTGTTTGTATGTTTTTGGCCCTGTTCCTCTCTCCTGTCTCCCATATCCATCTTAGCTCCACACATAACAATCTCCCGACTGCATCCTGCCTACCTGCACTGTGCGCTTGACATCACACCGCCAAGAGGCACAGACACAGCCTACTGGAACCTGCACTGCACTGATTACTGACCCACTCTCGTGGCCATAGTAAGTGCCACAAACAACCCGTCCCAGTAACTCCTCTTCAGCTAGACCTGCCCTGCCGTACCATATCTGAGTGACTGACCATGCCAATTGGAGAAGGAGGTGAAAAGTATTGTGCCCACAGAAGAGCAAACAACAAAGAACACACAGTCCGCCTGCTCAGACATAGTGAAAGTTTAAAAAAAAAAGGGACAAAACAAACAAATCTACAATCAATCAATGAGAAAAATAACTACTGAATGCTCCGAAAACAGCACAAAATATCAAAACATTTACAAAAACAGGACAGGAT
>NW_004443950.1:5792151-5793370 GCF_000243295.1 Trichechus manatus latirostris
GTCATAAAACAATATGTGTACTACTGTTTCATGAGAAGCTATTTGTTCTGTAAGCCTTCACATGAAGTACAATAAAAAAATTTAAAAAAAAGAACGTAGTATATTTAATTTAAAAATAATTTGTATGTATACTTTCCTTTGGATTATCATGCTATCCAAATTTTCATCCTGCATCTCATAAGATCCCACATCGAAAGTGAGGTTTGCTTAAAAAAAGTATTAAATGCTATCTCTTGTTTTGTTTTAAAATAATAGTTGATACATATCAACAAATGCCCTGCACATTTTGTAAAATCAGTTTATTGAAGAGAAAAAAAATCTCATCCATTACTTCAGGTCTCTATGTATTTCATATTTCACTATTTAGCTTCTTCACTTTAAGAGCATAAAACTTATAAGCCTCCAGTTACCATTGAGCTGCTGAGCTTTCAAATGGGACGGTATGAGGCAAAAGAGATTCAATAGAGGATAAACTTCATATTATTTTTAAAGTACATTTTCACAGTACGGGGATATTGATTACAGTACATGCTTTTCAAAAGGCATATAATGCATCATTCAAATAAGAAAAGTTGGAGACTTTGGAAGCAGAAATATGTGGAGGCTTCACTGATGTAGGGCAAGTGAGAAAAGAGAAAATGCAGGCTGTTTCTCAAACTCTTTTTTCAAGGAGATAAGGTAGTCATGGATTTGTACATAAGAAGAGATTAAGGAGGCCTCCCTGAATATTTTGTTGACCACTTCAGGCACCTGATCATGGTGGATTTGGATTTACTGTTCCTTTTCCCAAATGAAATTTGAAAGAAAAGGTGACGTCCAACTAGGATGTTAGGCACAGTTTCCTAAACTGTCTTCTGATCTGCCATGGACACCTAAGCTGTGTGACCAACCAGCAAGAAAATTTTATCTAGAGAGCTATGATCCCCCAGGTAGAAGAGACACAATATAAGTATCAATCTGAAAGGAGCATGGGGATCAGTTTTTAATATCAGGAGAATGGGTTAGCATAGAGAAGAGAACATATGATGTCAGGAATACTCTCTTACCATTTCCCTGCTCTGTCCTCGCCTTTGGCTCTCTCCTACCCCTCACAAGAACATTTGCCTTGACTTGGAAAAAATAGATGATTACGAGGAAAATATGGTAATCCATTTCCTACATCTTTGCAACATAATGAATATACTAAGTGTGTTGCCCTTAGAACAGGACTTATAACAAA
>NW_004443950.1:5794315-5796011 GCF_000243295.1 Trichechus manatus latirostris
CACAGTTTTGTTTTGTTTGTTTGTTTCTTCTTTAATAGCATAGTTGTAACCCCGTGTGAATGGATAGGGCAGTTTGTAAATAGCATGTAGTCCAGAGAAGGAAAGAGGCGCAAACAAATGTACAAAATGACTGCTACAGGAGAGTTTTTTTCATAATGATCAATGTAGTCACAATGAGGAGTTACTTAGTACTGCCCTGGATTGGGTGGGTGTGGGGGGTGGAATCAGGACACATTGTAGAGAAAGGGTAATGATGAAATGGATCCTGAAGGGTAAATAGAAATTGGTAAGAGATGATGGTGTGGGTGGCCAGACAACGGCATTCTTAGTGGAGGGAAATGCAGATACAATGGCAACAAGGTGTGGTAGAGTGCAGCACATTGGAGAAATCAAGTAATTGAACTGGTTATTCAAAGTACTTTTCCAAAGATTATCTGATATGGATGTACTTTTAGGATTCTGGAATTTCTAAAGAGGAGGAAAATGCTTTATGGACTCAATGATCACCCGGATGTAAGGAAAGGAAACACTGCAGAGAACCTTAAAAAGCTGAAAAAAGTCACTGGTGACATATGGCTGTGAATATGTAGGAGGCTTGACATTCTTCCTCTTGGTACAGGGCTGGCAATTTAAAACTATACTTTTTGAGGTAAAATTGTCTCAAAGGAGGGAGCATGGGGCCCTTTGATGAGTCAACACAAAGTAGAAAGTCATTAGAAAGGTGAGCATTATATTTTAAAATAATTGCCCCAAAGTGCTCAATTACATGTTTCCTAGTAACAACATCTGTTAGTAAGAAAATAAAGACAAGTTCCCAGTCTCTGTAATGTAGCCTTAAGTGATGAATAAACAGATTCAGGCATTTTATAGAATATATCTTGCTTTTGGTGGTGACATTTTACTGCAGAGGATTAATCAAACACGGCAGAAACAAAAGGAGCTTTTCAAATTCTATTATTTTTACAACATTTTCTATAATTCTACAGGTGGTTTGGTAGAAAAAGCCTTGGATAAAGAGGGGTTAGATTCAAGGAAGAGTTATTCAATATCCCCAAATCTGTTTTCTCAGTTATAAAACAAGGATAATAAAAATACCTCCCTGGGAGAGTTTTGAGGGGATTAAATGAGTTGGTATATGAAAGCAACTATTCCAAAGCTCCACATATAGTACTGGTTTAACAAATGCTCATTTCCTTCCTTCCATCTGTTATTGATCTGGTTTCAAGGTAAGTGAAACATAGCTCCGATCATAAATGTAAATTACTCAGCCATGCCCAGTAGGCATTCAATATATATTTGAGGACTTATGAAATCAATTGCAGGTTTTCTTTTTTCCTTTTATCAGTGGGGCTTAAAATTGTGGAAAGAAATCTTTGCCTAACTGGCCTCTGGAAAGTTCTGGACACAAAATAAGAAGGTGCTGATTGTTGAGCACACAAATAACTGTACGCAGAAAGGTTTACAAGCAAGATGAGCCCCAAATAAGCAGGCAACATATGAATCCACCTAGTACTGACCAACAGGAGAGAAGAATTTACTGATGATACCTGAAAGGAGGAGGAAGGAAGTACGAAAGGCCTCAGGACATGTCACTGCCCCAACTGCTTTGAATCCAAGTGTGCTCTCAAACATGTTGCCTCAAACATCACTCTTTCAGCCAGACGTATTTTCAATTTACTTTTGAGAGAGTAACATA
>NW_004443950.1:5796285-5799588 GCF_000243295.1 Trichechus manatus latirostris
AATTTCTTGACTATCCTTAAGAGAAAAGTAAACACCTGCAAGCAAACATACCTTTCCTCCTTTTTACACAAATATAGTAGACTATGCACACTCTTCTGTACCTGGCATTCTTTATTAAAAAAATATAACTTAGGGAACAATTTATATTGATACACAAACTGCTCTCAGATTTGTAACTGAAGAAGGATATAGACCCTGGATACTAAGACAGCAGAGAAGCATCCCTTGCTTTGTGTTACAGGAGAATGGCATAAATTGAATCCTCACAGTGTTTGTCTTCACATTCTCATGAATACAGGTCATTGGTTCCTTGGATTTCTCTATCCCAGGAAGACCTTAAACAATAACAACAAAAAAGTACATATCCTCTTAAGAGTGTCAGTTTGGCTACAAAATGCTCCCTTCCAACTTCCTTGCACCACCTGGAACACTTCTGTATTGAAATTGCTCCATTTATTTGGGAAAAAAAATCTGTTATACTCAAATATTTGCAGAATTTTTTGTGATTAGTTTTCTGTTCAGCCATTGAGCCACTGGGGAACAAGAAAACTTCCCTCACAGAAACAAGACAGTGCCAGATGCTGATTGCTTCTACCATTCACAGGGTCATGGAGAAGTCAGGTCCTGCTGGTGTGCATTCTTAGGAAGAAAGAAATCCCAGGTGGAACAATGGCCATGCAGTGTTGTCATGGAGAGTTCAATTTCTGCAGCTGTCACAGCAAGCAAATCCTGGAAGGAGAGCTTCATAGATTTTATCAAATGTTTAAGGAACCATTCTTCCAAGTGGGATTATGAATACAGGCAGATTCCAAAAATAAGTGGGGAAAAATAAACCTATTTGGGCCCTGACACATGGAATGTTGATCCTGAAATAATATTGATCCCCAAATTCAATCTAGATAACATTCATTGAGCATCTACTGTGTGCCAGATCCTGTGCAAGGTTCTGGGGATAAAGAACAAAATAAAGTGTGTTATAGAATAAATAATAGAATAGGATATGATAAGTGATCTAGTTTAAGTGTATACCAGGTTAAAGGGGACTCAATTCACTAGAATTTGGCCAAAGGAGATTTCACAAAGGTCATTATTATGAAGATAGCTCTTGAGAGATAATGAAGCTCTTAGACAGAGAGTCAAATTAGGTATACAGACAAAAAAAATGATTCTACCTTAGAATATAATAAGCTAAACTCATGATTCTAATGGGAGGGCTAGTATGTAACACATGTTGAATAAGAAAGTAGGGTAAGGGAGAGATTTTTGGAGGAGGTGGTATTTGAGCTGTGACTTTAATAAAAAGTAGGTACTCAAGAAAAAAAATAAAGGAAGTACCTTCTAGAGAGAATATTTGAAACGTAAGACTTCAGAGGTAGGGAAGAGTACGAGGTGTTTGGAGAATTTTACATAGTTCTTAATGAATGACGTGCAGGATGAGTCATGGGATGTTTTGTAAGATACTAGATTGATTGCATTGGCAACGGCCTTGTCCAAACAACAAAGAAGTGGGAGATTGCATTAATTTGAAGTGGGAGATGGCATTAATTCAAACAATACTGGCTGAAAGCTACAGAAAGTAATCTTTGATGGGGAAAAAATAGAAAATAAGAAGACTAGTTATGGACTTAAAGAAACAATCAAGAAAATGGGAACCCATGGGAAATAGGCATCCCCATGGAAGCCTGCATCTAGGGGGTTACATATCATGCAACACTAGTTGTCCCCCTTCTCTGTCCTCTCTATTCTCCATTTCTCTTCTTTGCTTGGCACTCTGTGGTTTCATTTTGTCCCGTGGTGGTCTGGCCTTCACATGGCACATAACATGTCTGCTGACAGGTCAAGACTGAACACCTACTAGATCCAGGACTTAGGAGACAAAAGAGTTTATCTAACCCAGCAACAGCAGAAAAATCCCAGAGGAAATCTAACTGCTTTTCCTTGGTCGCATGCTTGTCCTCTACTAAACCCTGTGGGCTGAGATACGGAATACTATGACTGTCCCATTCTAGGTTATGTTAGGAGACAGTTACTAGACAGGTGTAAGGAGTTATGCTAGGAAAGCAAAAACCTTAGTCCCAATGAGGTGAATATAAAAAAAGTGGTGTAACTCTAACCAAGGAAAGTGTTTTTATCTCAGCCCGGGGAAGAACTGCAGTATTATATCTATGCCAGTAATAGAAAGCTAAAACAAAAAATTAAAAACCATACCCATTACCATCGAGTCAATTCTGACTCATAAAGACTAGAACTGCCCCATAGAGTTTCCTAGGCTGTATTCTTTATGGAAGCAGATTGCCACATTTTTCTCCACAGATTAGCAGGTGGGTTCTCACCACTGACCTTTTGGTTAACAGCCAAGCACTTAACTGCACAACCAAGGCTCCTTAATAGAAGGTTTGAGGGGTTCTAAATAGAATAATAATCAATCTGCAGAGTTAACATATTTGAATTCCGCACTTCTAGCACTGAAACAAATCTCTTCTGCCTCCCTTTCTCCCCAGAAGTGAACAACATCATCAATCCCCCAGATTCTGAAGACACAAAATTGGACATTACATTTATTTCACTTTCATCTTCAAATCTATATTGGATCAATCATCAACTCCTGCTGATTCTAACTTGAAAATATCTTCTGGCTCTACCTCCTTCCTATTCCTCTCTACTTCTTGGTCCAGGTCACCATCACCTGTCACTATCATCTCTTATTATTGCAATAGGTTCCTAATTGGACACTCTTGTCTCCAGTCCTTCACACTTCTGTCATTACACTGTCAAATATTAAGACCAGTGATTCCACAAAAACGTAAATGTGATGTTGCTATTCCCTTACGCAAATTCTTTGGATACTCAGGTAAGTCTAGCATGATGTTCTTATGGTTCACAGACCCTTTACGATCTACACCCCTTGCCTGATGCATTTATTTCCCCCTACACCCAAAGACTGATACTTTGAAATCTTGCCAGAGGGAAAACTTGCATCTCCTGGCCATGCTACCTATTACAATTTTTCCTCTAGGTTATTGCACCTGCTATTTTCTCTTCGGGAACACGTTCTCCAAATGCATCTCCCTACGTTGATAATAGGAGCCATATCTGACTTATTTTCAATTGTATCCCCAACACATGGCACAGTGAGCTGGTTCATGGCAGGAGGATATATTGCTGTTGTTGTTGTTTTGTGCCATTGAGCTGATTCAGATTCACAGCAACCCTGTAAGACAGAGTAGAACTACCCCATAGGGTTTCTAGGCTGTAATCTTTTTGGAAGCTGACTGCCACGTCTTTTCTTCAACAGAGAGGCTG
>NW_004443950.1:5816208-5833060 GCF_000243295.1 Trichechus manatus latirostris
CTCGTGACAATGAACTATCCAGCCCAAAATGTTAATAGCGTTGAGGTTGAGAAACCCTGCTTCAGTCGATCTTTAAAGATGACTAAACCAAGTATCAGAGAACCTAAGTGAATTGTCTTGGGTCACACAGCTGGTCATTTCACTCTTTCCAAGTCTTATGACTGCAAATCAAATATTTCCACCTATTCATATGGTACTTCCATAGTAATGATGATCCCATTTCATATGGTACTTGAATATCCAGTCATGTTACAACAAAATTGTCTGTTTTTCTATTAAAGGGAAATTTCTTTTATTCTGATTGGCAAAGACACGGAGGATATATCCAGGATGTGTGTTGAGGGCGGTGGGAGGTCAGCATAGTTTTAGCATAGGTTGCCATTTGCACATGCAGCTGTCCCAGGACTGAGGTTCAGGTTCTTCCAGGTAAGAATGAAGGCAAACAAAGCAAGTCTAATTAACAAAGTAAAACATGGTTAAAGGGGAGAAAGGGAAAATAAAGATATTTTTCTAAGGAGATAGAAGAGACTATTTACAAGAGGAAGTTCAGGTGGATGAAGGAAGGACAGCCTGGAGCAATTCTTTGATTCAAGTTAAAGTGCTTTATGGGTTCTAAGGGATGCCTGCAGGCGCTGTTTTGAGTGTGCTAAGAGTAGATTCAATGATTCTCAATTCAGGTGAGATTAACACTCACAATAGAAACTGGTTAAAAAGACGATAACTCTGACCCATCCCCAGAAATTTGGATTCACTAGCTAAGACTCGGGCCTGGCAAGCTCCCCTTCTTGATTCTGATTCTGAGGGTCAGAGTAAGTCAGGCACTGACGTCAGCCAAACCTGAAGCCCAGAGTTGAGTCAATTCTGACTCATAGCAACCCTGCAAGACAGAGTAGAACTGCCCCATAGGGTTTCCAAGGAGCAGCTGGTGGATTCGAACTGCTGACCTTTTGGTGAGCTGCTGAGCTCTTAACCACTGCGACACCAGGGCTCCAGAGTAAGTATACCCTGATGTCTTTTCCCTTTCCTGGTAGTGTCTAGCACAGCATGTTGAAGTATTGTTAGTTCACCGTTTGGCTTCCTAACCTTCATTATGCGAATCCCTTTGTATGGGCACTACCGAAGCCACTTGGGTGTGTAAGAAGAAATGGTTTTATAATATTTCCCTTAACTGCAAATAATTTCCATGAGGAAGCAGACATTTAAAGTCAACTATAGGTAAAGGTATGGTGGCCTGGTGGTGCAGTGGTTAAAGCAATGTACCAATAACCAAAAGGTTGGTAGTTCGAAACCACCAGTGGCTCTGCGGGAGAAAGATGTGGCAGTCTGCCTCTGTAAAGGGTTTCCCTTGGAAACCCTAGTGGGCAGTTCTATTCTGTCCTATAGGGTTGCTATGAGTCAGAATCAATTTGACGGCAACATTTTTTTTTAATAGGTAAAGTATGCCAATTTGGGTTTTTCTTCGTTTTATTTTATCCCCTCAAAGTCTACAAGCAGTTGGAGATGTATATATATAAATTTCCCTTTAATATATACAGTGGGTTTGGGAGTGGAAGTGAAGAGGGCATTGAGGGCTAATAGCAAGCTGTCTAGCCTTTAGTCATCAGCTTTTCATGCAGGTACTCACTGACATTACATCATCTAGTTTGGTTCTTGGCTGCTGCCACTCCACCATGCTGGCGACCGCTACTCCCATCAGACCTCTGGTCTTATGCTTCATGCTGTTTGTTGCTGCATCCTCTGGTCTGGCTGCAATGCTTTTCCAGGCCTGTGGACTCTACTGTTCATGTAATCTCTTAGTCACTGGCATTGTCCTGGGCCCTTGGCTCTTCCTCATCCCCCGTACTGCATCAGCCACCACATCTTGACAAGTTTCCCTCCTAAATACTTCTCAAACCCATTTACCTCCACTACCTTATTTCAGATCCTAACTGTTCGCTCATTAAGGTAATTTCTAATTGCTCCATCTACCTCCAGACATGAAGACCATGAATCCAAGATCCACAAAGTGGCAACAGTGATGGATCTAAAATACCACCTGGATATTCAACATTTGTAGAATAAAATCCTGCAATCCATGTGTCTGAGCATGGCCTACATGTCTTTCACTCCTTGGCTCCAGCTTATCTCTACATTCTCCCTTACATTTTAAAATTTCACAGTGTCAGGCCACTTACAGAATCCCGTAAGCAGTACTCTCCCTCTGGACTCCACCCATCTACTCATGCTGTTCCCTCTGCCTGGAATGCCCTTCCTAAGTTTATTACCTGGACAAACTAGAAATACATTTTACCATTCAGCCCATATATCATCCCCAATAGGAAATATTCCCTGACATTCCTTTTTGTAATTGCCCCTAAAAAAGTTTGATTCCCGTTATCATGATACTTATCATGTTAATTGGAAACTTTATAAAAACAAAACAAAACCCATTGCTGTTCAGTCAATTCTGACTCATAGTGACACTACAGGACAGAGAACTGCCCCATAGGGTTTCCAAGGAGCGGCTGGTGGATTCGAACTGCCGACCTTTTGGTTAGCAGCTGAGCTTTTAACCACTGCGCCACCAGGGCTCCAACTGGCAACTTTAGACCTTTCATAATATGACAGTCAGTCATGCAAGTGTAGAGTTTATATCATATTTGTTTTTTTTATATCTCAGTTTCAAGCGCAATGCCTGGGAGACATATAAAATAGTCACCAATACATCTTTGTTGACATGGTACATCCTCAGAACAAGTGTATCGACCTACTCAGAACTGAATGTGTTTTGATCCTCTGATATGGAGTTAGTTTGTGATTTTGTGAACTGAGATGGCTAAGGGGATACTAAGCTGCTTCTGTTTCAATGCGAAAGAAAACAAAATTCACCAAGGAGACCCAGAAAAAGCACTAGTTTATTCTGCCTTCTTTGTACCTATACTGCACACAGGACTGCTTCTCTTACTACCACCACCAGTTGTCATCGAATCCACTGACTCATGGCAACCGCATGTGTGTCAAAGTAGAATTGTGCTCAATAGAGTTTTCAACGGCTGATTTTTTGCAAATAGATCTCCAGGCCTTTCTTCCAAGGCACCTCTAGGTGGACTGGAACCTCCAACCTTTCTGCTAGCAGCCAAGCGCATTAATCGTTTGCACCATCCAGGGATGGCTTCTCTTATTAGTCCCCTAAAACACAGTACTTCCCTAGTTACACTTATCGTGTTTTACGCACTATCGAATGTCTTTGAAAACTGACTACCGTATCTCAGTTTCCTCCTCTTCCTTTCTGCTTTTTAGAGTTCATAATCACTAATCACCTACTCTTTACCTTCCTAGCACCTGAATGCCAGCCCTTTCTTTTCTTTGTGGCACAGCTATTCTTTGTCCAAGGATCCATAAATGTGCTTTAAATAATAAGCTGAAATTTCTGAAAGGTTCCCCTTTTTATGTTACTCCCAGAAAAGGAGTGAATTCCATTTGGGCTTTCACTATAGTTACAGTGACCCCAATGACTTGAAATGTCTCTCCAGCCTTTTAGCTCAGAAAGATCTGCCCCTGATCCAGTCTAGAGCCCCTTATAAAGGTGAGCTGTCCATTAACCTGAAAAAGGTGGAAGATAGAATGGTTAGAGAAATCACATATTTGACCCAGCCACTCTGTCTCTCTGGAAAATTGCTGAACTCTATCCCATAATGTGAAAATCCATTCCTAAAGCTTTAACAAGTATCCTTTCTCTAACATATTTGCTTAAGACTTGAGCAATCCTACAGAAACTATCTTCAATCATTTTCTAAAATGTTGACTACTGAAAGAATCAGAAGCTGATTTCACTCAGGTACACAACCTTTTTCTTATGTGCCAATTGTTATTTCCCAGCCCTGGCTCTCTACCAGTTCTCTCTTGGGTCCCTCATCTTGGTGTGTTCCAACGCCTTTGTCATAGGCATCGATTCTGAGGTGTCTGTGTTTGCTATTTTATCCAGGGATTTTACAACATGTTTTACATTAACTTACCCGCCTGAATTAAATATACATATGAATTTTGTGCCATGCCTCTATCTAGGAGGAATCAATTTTTTAATAAGTGATCTCTATAAAGGGTTCCTGGTGGTGCAGTGTTTAAGATCTATGGATGCTAACCAAAAGATTGGTAGTTCGAATCCACCAGACGCTCCTGGGAAACTCTATGGGGGCAGTTCTACTCTGTCCTATAGGGTCTCTATGAGTTGGAATCGACTCAGCCGTAACGAGTTTGTTTTTCTTTGTTTTTTTTTATAAAGGGTTCATTGTAAATTCCTGATTAAATTTTGTAAATCCTCTAGTAAGAAAACAAAACTAAGCAAGGTTGATTCAACTTATTAATGAGCATCAGCACTGTTGTTGTGTGCTGTCAAGTAGATTCCAACTCACAGGGACTGTAGGACAGAGCAGAACTGCCCCCTAGACTGAAATCTTTATGGGAGCAGATCGCCAGGTCTTTCTCCCAAGGAGCCGCTGGGTGGGTTTGAACTGCTGACCTTTTTGGTTAGCAGTCAAGCGCTTAACAGTTGCACTACACAGGGCTCCTGAACATTAGCATTGGTGGAGAGATAAGAAACTGGAATTGGCCATGATCATTTTTTAAAGTAAATGATTCGAAATCTAATGTTTGGTAATCCGCACAAAATAGAAAAGAAACTGGGTGAGGACATGTGACTGGTGATTTTTTTTGTCTGAACGGTCCACTTAAAAGTGATGCGACCCTGGCCAAATGACTAATTCCATTGATTCTCAGTTTGATCAAGTACAAAATGAGTGTCCTGAGGTTTATCAAAGCTACAGAAATTGTTTAATCATAATAATATTTAATTAATCTTCATAATTCTTCCCCATTCTATTCTCTCTTTGGATTGCCTACTTCCTTTCACCTCCATTCCCCATTTAGTAAAATTCTCTTTGTTGAAGATTTAGTCAATCACTACTCTTCCATAAAAGCTTTTCTACTTATACATGTTCTTCCTCGACATACTTGCTTTCCACTTCTATGCACCAATAACATATTGTATTCTTTTCTCATGGTGCTATTTTGTTGTGCTGTGATGACCTACTTACTTGGAGCTGTACTTCACTAAAGTGTGCAAAGAGTGTACCTGTGTACTGTTTTATCCCTGTACCCTGTGCTCAGGACAATATCCAGCATACAGTAAATGTCCCTTATTTGATTTTTGGGTGCTTGCATTAAAGTGTATCCGACATGCCTTGTGCACCACTGCAGATTCTCTCAGCCCTGCCTATTTCTCTAGCCATTGTTGCAGTGACCTGTTCTGAGCAGGCTTCTACCAGCTCAGTGCAAGTGCAATCTGAAGCACTTCACCATGATCCTGGGCCACATACCTCATTTCCTACCCTGGAGCACCTCTGTCACAGGGTGTGGGAAATGTGTGGAATGCATTAGGCACTCATACAAGAGCAAGCTGGAAATGCAGGGAAGTTAAGGACCCTGGAGTCACATTTAAACAATGGCAGTGAATACATGCTCCTTTCTTTAGTCCTCTGGATGCATAACTTTGAAATAGATTCATAAGACTTCTCGGAATGTTCTAGCAAGACTGAAAGCACTAGTTATGAACAGCAGAGGTCAACTCGGTCACGCATCTTTGCACCAGTCCTCCATCTTTACTGTTCCACTTCCCTATTCTCCCTGTTCCGTTTCCTGAGATTATTTCCTAAATAAGTTACCTGTACTCAGACCCTTTCTCAGGTCTTCTTTTTAGTGAACTCAAAATAACAATGAAGTTCGCAAAATAAATGCCCTCTGGGATTTTGAAACGCTTACGGAAGAGCAAAATCTATGTAATTAAAAAGAAAAAAAAAGTAAGATGAATAATGCTAAAGATACAGGGCACAGCTTTTAAAATTGACGACAAAAATATTTCCTCCCCTAAATGTTCTTTCAGAACTTTGTCACTCTTGCATCAAGAATTATAGTCTATGGACTCTCCCCTTGACTCTGTTTAGATCTTTGTGAATGCCTACATTAATTGACTACAGAGAATGCGATGCTGTGGGAATCTGGAAGATATCTGAGAAGAGATAGTGAATTTTCCATTTCTCTCTTCCAGGACTTAGGTCTTTGGAGCCCTGAACATTCACATAAGGAATCTAACCCCCTTGAAGCCAAAATGCTTAAGAGATCCATGGAGAGGCCACATAGAAATAGAGATACTTGTGGACCCCAGCTGTTCCAGGCCCCAGCTGCCTGAGTCCGCCTAGCTCAAACTCCAGACACGTGTGTGAAGAAGACTTTGTGATGACCTCAGCCCTGGCTACTTTCTAAACACAAACTCATCAATCACCCTGACCTGGAATCTCACATCTGAGTCACTTCTTAATCCTGGATTCACAAAAAAAAAAATGATTTTTTACTAAATTTGGGGGATGGTTTTATGCAGAAAAAGATGCTTGAAACTAGGTGACTTTTTTTTTTAACCCTCTTTCTATTGCATTGACCGACACCCCTTATGAACACAACGAGCTGATGAAAACTATGGTAAATATTTGTTAATAGCTCCAAAACAGGGCAAGAAAAAATTCAATCCTTTTTCCTCCTAGTTACAGTTTTTCACATGCTGTCAAAACATTGGTCACTTTGGTGGAAATATATCAGAGCACCAAATTATTTTATGTCACTTAGAACAATAAAATTATAATAAAACTAAGACAAACCCATCAAATAATCTTGCATACTCAGTTGCTCAGTTTTCAAATCATGCAATTGGGATTTTGTAGGAGGAGCTATAATTATGTTTAGCCTAGGTAAAACTTGCTGCTACTGTTGCCATCTTAAAATGCACTTGTAAATATTCATGTTTTTAAAAGAAAAAAATTATATGGGAACCTAAAGCATGACGTGCTAAAGCACACCAGTGATTTTGTAATCCTCAGTTACACTAAAAATGCTGAAGTACATTGAGAAAAAAAATTATGTAAAGTCTTTGCTGTACCTCTCATTAAAATATGGTCTATTTCTCCACCCCTTAAATTTAAACTTGGCGATATACCTTGCTTCGGCCAATTGAGACATTAGTAAATATGATTCAGAGAGAAGTTGGGAATTTGCCTGCACCAGAGCTCACCTGGAAACCCTGGTGGCGTAGTGGTTAAGAGCTACGGCTGCTAACCAAAAAGATCAGCAGTTCAAATCCACCAGGCGCTCCTTGGAAACCCTATGGGGCAATTCTACTTTGTCCTACAGGGTCACTATAGGTCACTATGAGTCAGAATCAACTCGATGGCAACCGGTTTTTTTTTTTTTTGTTCTGGAACTTGCCCACTCTTCTGGGAACTCTTCCACTACCATATGAAAAAGCCGTGGTTAACCTACAGGATGAGGAGAAACCCACGTGGAAAGAGGCCCTAACCATCTTTGCAACCCCAACAGTCCCAGCTGAAGCCTCATATATTTACGCTAGGCCATCCTACACCATCCATTCCCAGACGAACTGACCAAGACGAGAAGAATTGCCCAGTCAATTCACAGAATTTTCAACAAATAATAAATGCTTACTGCATTAATCCACTAAGTTTGGGATGGATTGTTATGTAACAAAAGCCGATTAATACAAATAGATAGTGCTTTTACTATATGAATCACATGAAAATATATGCTTTAAATTTACCTTTCCAGCTCTCCTGTATCAAGTATAATGTTGCCGGGGAAGCTCTATTTCCTTTTTGGTGCTCATTCCTGGAAATCACTTTCATGCTGTAATTACTGGCATGATGGCAGTGCTTGATTCTCAAGTGAGCCGAGCTGCTGAACCTAAATTCACTTGACCAGCTGGGTCAGTGAAAATAAATGGCTTTCTTTGACCAGACTTGGCTTGCCTCCCTTAATAGTATCATTTTATATCCTGGTTCAAGGACACAGTTTTGCTGGGCAGGGGAACATTACTGATAAACATGCCACAAAGAAATAGTCAGTGGTATAGCAGATGCAATTTTTTTCCCCTCACAAGATTACAGAAAAGTTTTCTTCCCCTAGTTTGCTTTAAAGTCAAACCTCATTAAAGGTTACAATAATAGTTTTGCTAAATTCTACTGGGAAGAAAACTGCTTAAATTCTATTACTTTTTAGAAGCAGCACATTTACACGAAGAAATGATGAAGTAAAAGAGCTGAACAGAAGATTTCAAAGAGTGGCTCGAGAAGACAAAGTATTATAATGAAATGTGCAAAACCTGGGGTTAGAAAACCAGAAGGAAAGAATGCACTCAGCTTGTCTCAACTAAAAGAACTGAAGAAGAAATTCAAGCCTTGAGTTGCAATATTGAAGGATTCTATGGGCAAAAAATTGAATGACGGACGAAGCATCAAAAGAAAATGAAAGGAATACACAGAGTCCCACTGTACCAACAAAAGTGGTTGACGTTCAACCATTTCAGGAGGTAACATATGATCAAGAAATGATGGTACTGAAGGAAGAAGTCCAAGCTGCACTGAAGGAATTGGTGAAAAACATGCTTCCAGGAGCTGACAGAATACCAGTCGAGATGTTTTAACAAACGGATGTAATGCTAGAAGCACTCACTCATCTACGCCAAGAAATTTGGGAGACAACTACCTGGCCAATCGACTGGCAGAGATCCATATTTGTGCCCATTCCAAAGAAAGGTGATGCAACAGAATGCAGAAATTACCAAACAATATCATTAGTATCACACACAAGTAAAATTATGCTAAAGATAATTCAAAAGTGTTTGCAGCAGTACATCAATAGGGAAATGCCCGAAAGTCAAGCCAGATTCAGAAGAGGACGTGGAACAAGGAATATCACAGCAGATGTCAGCTGGATCTTGGCTGAAAACAGAGAATACCAGAAAATGTTTATCTGTGTTTCATTAACTATGCAAAGGCATCTGACTGTATGGATCATAACAAATTATGGATAACATTGTGAAGAATGGAAATTCCAGAACACTTAATTGTGCTCATGCAGAACCTGTATGTAGATCAAGAGGCAGTTGTTTGAACAGAACAAGGGGATACTGCATGGTTTAAAGTCAGGAAAGGTGTGCATCACAGTTGTATTATTTCACCATACTCAGTCCACATGCTGAGCAAATAACCTGAGAAGCTGGACTATATGAAGAACAGTGCATCAGGATTGGAGGAAGACTCATTAACAACCTGCATTTTGCAGATGACACAACCTTGCTTGCTGAAAATGAAGAGGACTCCAAGCACTTACTCATGAAGATCAAAGACTATGTCCATCAGTATGGATTATTCCTAAGCATAAAGAAAACAAAAACCCTCACAATTTGACCAGTAAGTAACATCATGATAAATGGAGAAAATATTGAAGTTGTCAAGGATTTCATTTTACTTGCATCCACAATCAATGTCCATGGAAGCAGCAATCAAGAAATCAAACCATGCATTGCACTGGTAAAATCTGCTGCAGAGAACTTTTTACAGTGTTAGAAAGTAAAAATGTTACCTTGAGGACTAAGGTGCGTGTGATCCAAGCCATGGTATTTTCAATCACCTCCTATGTATGTGACAGCTGGAATATGAATAAGGAAGACCTAAGAAAAACTGATGTATTTGAATTATGGTGTTGGCAAGGAACATGGACTGCCAGAGGGATGAACAAATCTGTCTTGGAAGAAATGCAGACAGAATGCTCCCTAGAAGCAAGGATAGTGATATTTGGTCTCACTTACTTTGGATATGTTATCAGGAGGGAACAGTCCCTGGAGAAGGACATCATGCTTGGTAATGTGGAGGGTCAGCAAAAAGAGGAAGACCCTCAAGGAGGTGGACTGACACAGTGGCTGCAACAATGGACTCAAACATAGTAACGATTGTGAAGATGGCACAGGACTGGGCAGTGTTTTATTCTGTTGTACGTAGGCTCACTATGAGTTGGAGCCAAATTGATGGCATCTCATAAAACAAAACAAAATAATCCCCTACCAACTGATATTGACTGATGATCATGCCACTTGCATCCAAAAGATGCATTTTAATCACAAAATGAAGTCTAGGGGAGATACATGTTACTCCATTTCCTTTTCATTGAAGGTTTGTTTTACTACATGAAAAAAGAATTCTTTATTTTAAAAGAAAAGGAGAAAGCTATTCCTTTAAGTTAAATAAGCGGCAAAGTCATGTGAGTCTTAGTTACAGATAAAATGATGAAGGCATGAAAATAGATCTGAAGGCAAGGTTGAACAATTCTACTAGAACCTCAAGTCCACTTTTCCTTGATAAATTAATAGAATATGTCTTCATCTGTTTTAACATTTTAATCTAACATTTTTTCCTCTGCTTTAACATTTGAATCTAACCCTTTTTTTCCACTCTCAAAGCACTTCATTGGCTTTCCATGATTGGTAGGATGAAGTCCACATCCTAAGATTTACACTCACCCACCTTTGCCATTGCGTATTCACTCTTGACTTGAATTTATTATTAAACTTCAGTTTCCAAAATTTTGTCTCTCTGCCTTGAACACAACTTCTCACTTCTGTCTGGAAAAAAAAGTATATATATATATATATATACACACACACACACATATATATACGTATATATATGTATATATACTTTTTTAATATATATGTTATATATATACATACACATATATATGTTTATATGCTATTTACATAGCATTTACTTTGTATTAGAGAGGATTCTAAGTAATCTGGAGAAGATTTAAAGTATATGAGAGGATATGCATAGGCTATATGGAAACACTACGGCATTTTATACAAGGGACTTGAGTGTCTATGGATTTTGGTATCCAAGGCGGAGGGGGCGGGGCTCCTGGAACCAATCCCACATAGATACCAAGGGATGATTATATGTATATACATATACATATATATATGTATATGTGTGTGTGTGTGTGTGTGTGTGTGTGTGTATACATATGTATACATTTGTATTTATCTCTTTTTAAACTCAGTTCATTTAATTCATTTGCCCTCACTTTGGAATTTTCATCCCTTTTACCTACCACCCACCCACCATGGAAAATGCATCTTCCCTTGCTCTAAACTGCACCTATGCAGAATTCTATTACTTAGTTATAAAAGTACATTGTAACATTTTGGTATATTTATATCCTTTAATATTCAACAAGCTCCTTAGGGCGGAAACATCAGACTTAGTAGGGTACTTTGTACTAGGTGGAAAACATTCAATATATTCTAAACCGATAGATATTCGATTATTATGGGTAGTAAAATTTTAAGTTATATAACATTTGGAAATACACATAGTAAAATCGTATCTATAAAAGACTTCATCATCACACAGTTATTTTACCTGTAATATATTACCTTCAGTCATTGTGTTCTCATGCCGACAATTTCACTTAATTAGAAATAGTATATGCATAGAATTTTCTTTATGATTTTTTCATTTAATATTATACTTCGAAAATTTCTCTTATTCTTACATTTTCCAAAATTTGTCTTTCAATGCTACATATCCTACTTGATAGAAGTACTATGATGTATTTAATACTTTGCTTAATTTGGAAAGTACATTCAGTGTATACATCTTTGCACAAACTTTTTTCTTCTTTCAATGATTTTCTTAGGATAAGTTCCAGTAACCAGTATTATTAGCCTAAGAAATCTGCATATTTTCATGTATCCTAATACACATTGCCAATTTTTTTTCCCAAAAAAATTTGAAGCCTATTTACACGGTTACCAGTAACAAACGTGGAGACTTTTCTCTCTATCTATGCTGGCACTGGCATCCATAACTTCTTTTTTTCCTAATGTAATGGCTATATCTGCCCCATTTAATTTCTCTAAATACAAATATATTGCATTCCATTCAAATTCACAAGCATGTACCGAACACCAACAACATAGTTAGACACTGTACTAATCACTGGGAATACAGAGATCATTGTGCTAATCATTGGAAATGTAGAGATGAATGTGTTTTTAGTCCTGACCTCTAAAACCCAAAACCAACCCACTGCCATTGAGATGGGTAGAGTCGAGTCCAACTCACAGTGACTCTATAGAACAGAATAAAACTGCCCATAGGATTTCCAAGGCTGTAAATCTTCACAGAAGCTGATTGTTACATCTTTCTGCCACAGAGCAGCTGGTGGGTTTGAACTGCCCACCTTTTGGTTAGCAGCCAAGTGCTTTAACCACTTCGCCACCAGGGCTCCTGCCCTCTATTAGCTCTTATTCTAGTGACCAAGACAGTGCTTCAAGAAAAACTCAAATCTAATGCAAAGACACTCTGACTGATGTGGAAAGTGCTAAGAGTAGTAGAAAGACTCCACAAACGCATGCCTAGAGATACTGGAGAAGTCTATCATGTAACATAACCTCCTCTGCGTAAACTGTCTGTTAATGCTGGGCATGTACTCCTGTGTCAAGTATTTATATTTTAGAACACTTCTCTCCTTCACCTCTTCTCCTTTCTGCCTCATCTACTTTTGTGCTGGGGTTGTAGCCAGACCATGCTCCTTTGCCCTCACTGCCATCAAACTTAGGAATTTACCTGGTAGCCCCAAACACCTCCCACTCATAAATCTCAATGGGGCTACCCTTTCTCAATGGTCCTCCATTCCACACACCCTCACCCAAAATCTCCTCCAGGGCAATTCATTCCAGTTTGACCCCCTGCTGAGAATTTGTGTTTCCGCCCTAGATATACTGAATCAGAATCTACAGTTTGGCAAGATCCCTAGGTGATTCTTACGTCAGAATCTACATTTTAATAAGTTCCCAGGTGAATCTTGCTTAAATGTAGATTCTGATTCAGTATATCTGGGGTGGAAATGCAAATCCTCAGCAAGAGGTTGAACTGGAATGAACTGCTTCAAAACTCTGATCTCCTCACACTACAGGGAAAGGAAAGCAATTATTCCTCCCCGGTGTTAATTTTTTTTCTACATTGTCAAATGTCAGAAATAATTCCCTGATTTTGAGACACAATAAATCTTATCACTATATTATTAGCTGCCATTTGTTGACCATTTAATTTATTGCTCATCCCACGGTATGCAGTTCAGTTAGCCACTAGACTATACACACATGGCCTATTTGGAGACACAGATGTTTTCTTTTAGGCTGTTAATTGTTATTCTGAGCAGTTTAATCACTGGCCCTTAGATCATTAGGCTGGCTGGACCACACAGTAGGATGCAATCAGAAATCCCAAAGTTATACGTTCCAAATATAAACTCCAGCACAAGGTAACCCAGATCCAACTTTGCCCTCTTGATTTTTTTTTTTCTTTTTTCTCACTTAAATCAAATGTCTGCCTCCACTTTAGTTGTTTCAGACCGCATGGAGTCCGATTGCCCAAAAGGGAAACATTAATCACCAGGATCCTTATGCTTAGCTATGTTTTCTCCATCAGTTTAAATACTTAGCAACGAAAACCCTAGCAATCCAGGTGCTGCAATAAAATATCATTCTTTGTAATCCAGGTTGCAGAGGAAAAGGAATCAGCATGTTCTAATAAGCCCGGCAGAAACATACCTTTTCTAGTGCAGTGCCCGTGCTGTTTCTTTTGGCTCAGGCAAGCTCTAATAATACCTTCCTATTTCCCGACGCTTGCTGAGGGGCCACTTCATGTGGTTCTTCAGACATGATAACCACCAGTGCCTTCAAGACACAACTGCATCCCACCCTATTGGAAAACATATTGCTGACTTCCCACACCTGCAATGGCTTTCACGGGGAGGATTTATTCACTCACAGCTGCATCTTGAAATTAAAGTTCATTTCATCTACTTGACCCTGGAGCCTTGTCCAAACAAGTTCACTTGAGCCTTACCCAGATGGTGGCCATTTACTTCTGCCTCATTCATTACCGTTCCCTTAAATCATGGCCCCAAGCCAGCTGGCACACCAGCATAGCTTTTTAATGGGAAGATTGCACATCTCAGTCCCTAATTTGGTAAATACAAAAAGTGGCCATAAAAACTGTAAAAATAACTACATTGTCTTGCTCTCTCTACATACGATCCTGCATCTTACATCTCTGAAGTTTATTTAATTAATCTACTGAGGGAAGGAAGTTGTTAATAGGGAAGAAATGGCATCGATGTCAAAACAAAAACAATATACATTTTGATTATTATATTTATCAACTATTGAAATAATACTGCTGCAAAACAAATCAGTTCAAACTCAGGGACTCATAACAACAAGCATTTACTTTACACACAAGGATCTGCAAGTCAATGATATGCTGACTCCTCTAGGACAGGGCTTCAAACCAGTTTGGTCTGCTTGGAACCCCTGCTGAAAATCTGCATTTCTAACATGTTCCCAGGGGATGCTAATGCTGCTGGCTAGGGACCTATTCTGAGAACCACTAGTATTACCATCAAGTCGATTCTGACTCAGGAGCACCTCATGTGTTACAGAGTAGAAATGCTCCATAGGGTTTTCTTGACTGTAATCTTAAGAGAAGCAGATCGCCTGGTTCTCAAAATTTGTTATACATAAGAATCACCTTGGGATCTTGTTAAAATGTAGAATCTGATTCTGTATATCTGGGGTGGAAATGCAAATTCTCAGCAGGGATTCAAACTGGAATGAACCGGTTCACACCCTGCTCTAGGATGGACTCCTCTGGGCTGTACTGCTTTAGACTAAGCTTGAGTTTAGGTCCCATGAGTATTTATTATTAGATCAGGTTGAAGGAGCAGCAGTTACCAGAGACATGGCATATCCAGTGCCAAGCCAAACTGTGTGTCATGGACTGAATTGCGTCCCCAAAAAATATGTGTCAACTTAGCTAGGCCATGATTCCTAGTATTGTGTGATTGTCCACCATTTTGTCAACTGATGCAATTATCCTATGTGTTGTAAATCCTACCTCTATGATGTTAATGAGGCAGGATTAGAGGCAGTTATGTTAATGAGGCAGGACTCAATCTACAGGATTTGCTTGTATGTTGAGTCTATCTCTTTTGAGATATAAAAGAGAGAATCGAGCAAAGAGGAGAGGGATCTCATGCCACTAAGAATGAAGAACCAGGAGAGGGGCACGTACTTTGGACCTAGGGTCCCTGCACTGAGAAACTCCTAGAAAAGGATCTTCCCCCAGAACTGACAGAGAGAGAAAGCTTTCCCCTGGAGCTGGTATCTAAATTCAGACTTCTAGCCTCCTAGACTGTGAGAGAATAAATTTCTCTTTGTTAAAGCCATTCACTTATGGTATTCCTGTTATAGCAGTACTAGATAACTAAAACACTGCATGAGAACACTTAACAACTTAAGGCCTATACTTGAGTCAGATCCACTGGTCAAAGCAAGTCTCTTGCCTAAATTCAAAATTAATGGGGCCGTATACTCTGTCCACTGCCTAGGAAAACTAAACTCATTACCATCAAGTCGATTCTGACTCAGGAGCACCTCATGTGTTACAGAGTAGAACTGCTCCATAGGGTTTTCTTGACTGTAATCTTAAGAGAAGCAGATCGCCTGGTCCTTCTTCTGTGATACAGCTGGGTGGGTTCAAACTACCAACCTTTATTGTAGTACTCAAGTACAAACCATTTGTGCCACATTGGGACTTTTGCCTAAGGCAAAGAGGAGTCAATATATGCTGAAGAGTAACCCAAATTACCACAGTTATATTAAAAGACATACAGTAACATCGAGAAAGTAATGATTATAATACTGGGATATAAAACTAGAGTTAAAAGTGAAGAACATGCTCAGTATTTCTCAAGCTGAAAGAACTGAAGAAAAAAATTCAAGCCTCAAGTTGCAATACTGAAGAATTCTATGGGCAAAATATTGAAAGATGCAGGAACTATCAAAAGAAGATGGAAGGAATACAAAGTCACTGTACCAAAAAGAACTGGTCGATACTCAACCATTTCAGGGGGTAGCATATGATCAAGAACCGATGGTGCTGAAGGAAAAAGTCCAAGCTGCACTGAAGGTATTGGGGGAAAAAAAAAAAAAAATCATGCCTCAGGGAATTGACAGAATACCAGTTGAGATGTTTCAACAAACAGATGGCAGTGCTGGAGGTGCTCACTTGTCTATGCCAAGAAATTTGGAAGACAGCTACCTGGCCAACTGACTGGAAGAGATCCGTATTTGTGCCCATTCCAAAGAAAGGTAATGCAACAGAGTGTGGAAGTTATCAAATAATATCATTAATATCACAGTCAAGTAAAATTTTCTTGAAGACAATTCCAAAACAGTTACAGCAATACATCCACAAGAAACTGCAGGAAATTCAAGCTGGATTCAGAAGAGGACATGGATGAGGGACATCATTTTGCTGATGTCAGATGGATCTTGGCTAAAAGCAGAGAATACCAGAAAGATGTTTACCTGTGTTTTATTGACTGCTCAAAGGCATTCAACTATATGAATCATAACAAATTATGGATAACATTGTGAAGAATGTAATTCCAGAACACTTAATGGTGCTCATGTGGTACCTATACATAGACCAAGAGGCAGTCATTCGAACAGAACAAGGTGATACTGCATGGTTTAAAATCAGGAAAGGTAAACATCAGGGTTGTATCCTTTCACCATATGTATTCAATTTTTATGTTGAGCAAATAATTCCAGAAGAATGTGGCATCAGGATTAGAGGGAGACTCATTAACAACCTGTGATATGCAGATGACACAGCCTTACTTGTTGAAAGCAAAGAAGGCTTGAAGCATTTACTGATGAATATCAAAGTCTACAGGCTTTAGTATGGATTACAGCTCAACACAAAGAAAACAAAAGTCCTCACAAGCGGACCAATAAGCAACATTATGATAAAGAGAGAAAATACTGAAGTTGTCAAGGATTTCATTTTACTTGAATCCACAATCAATGTCCATGGAAGCATCAGTCAAGAAATCAAACAAC
>NW_004443950.1:5835564-5836795 GCF_000243295.1 Trichechus manatus latirostris
AAAAAAAATACAGGCATACCTAGTTTTATCGCACTTTGCTTTAGTGTACTTTGCAAATACTGTGTATTTTTACAAATTGAAGGTGTGTGGCAACCCCGCTTTGAGTAAGTATGTCAGCACCATTTTTCCAACAGCATGGGCTCACTTCGTGTCTCTGTGTCACATTTTGGTAATTATTGCAATGTTTCAAACTTTTCAATTATAATTATATCTGTTATGGTTATCTGTGATCAGTGATCTTTGATGTTACTATTGCAATTGTTTGGGGGCAGCATGAACCGTGCCCATGTAAGACAGCAAACTTAATCAGTAAATGGTGTGTGTGTTCTGACTGCTCCACCCACTGGCCATTCCCCCATCTCTATCTCTCTCTCTCCTTGGGCCTCACTATTCCCTGAGACATGACAATATTGAAATCAGGCCAATTAATAACTCTACCATGGCCTCCAAGTGTTCAAGCAAAAGGAAGAGTAACACATCTCTCACTTTAAATCAAAAGCTAGAAATAATTAAGCTTAGTGAGGAAGGCATGCCAAAAGCCGAGACAGGCCAAAAGCTAGGCCTCTTGAACCAAATAGTTAGCCAAGTTTTGAATGCAAAGGAAAAGTTCTTGAAGAAAATTGAAAGTGCCAAAGTGCTACTCCAGTGAACACACGAATAATAAGAAAGTGAAACAGCCTTATTGCTGATATGGAGAAAGTTTTAATTATCCAGATAGAAGATCAAACCAGTCACACCATTCCATTAAGCCAAAGCCTAATCGAGAGCAAGGTCCCAACTCTCTTCAATTCTATAAAGGCTGAGAGAGGTGAGGAAGCTGCGGAAGAAAAGTTTGAAGCTGGCAGAGGTTGGGTTCATAGGGTTTAAGGAAAGAAGTTACCTCCATATCATAAAAGTACAAGGTGATGCAGCAAGTGCTGATGTAGAAGTTATCCAGAAGATCCAGCTAAAGTAGTTGACGAAGGCGGCTACACTAGATTTTCGGTGTAGACAAAATAGCCTTATATTGGAAGAGGATGACATCTAAGACCTTCATAGCTAGAGAGGAGAAGTCAATGCCAGGCTTCAAAGCTCCAAAGCACAGGCTGACACTCTTGTTAGGGGCTAATACAGTTGGTGACTTAAGTTGAAGCCAATGATCATTTACCATTCTGAAAATCCTAGGGCCCCTAAGAATTATGCTAAATCTATTCTGCCTGTGCTCTTTAAATGGATTCTGTGTTTTGTTTTT
>NW_004443950.1:5838100-5844002 GCF_000243295.1 Trichechus manatus latirostris
CTGAGTATTAGAGATTTGAATTCCCTATTAGGTAGTTCTAGTGCCTTTTCTTCTACTGGAAAGTCATCTGGTGTTTATTTCAGACACCTACTGGAACCATCTCGGCCTGTTTTTGTAAATGTTTTGATATTGTCTGCTGTCTTTGGGGCATTCAGTAGTTATTTTTCTCATTTATTGATTGTATATTTGTTTGTTTCGTCCTTTTTTTTTTTATTTGGCTATGTCTGAGCAGGCGGGCTGTGTGTTCTTTGTTGTTTGCTTGTCTGTGGGCATGGTACTTTTTGCCTCCTTCTCCAATCAGCAGGGTCAGTCACTCAGATATGGCAGGGTAGGTCTAGCTGAAGAGGAGTTGCTGGCATGGGTTGTTTGTGGCACTTACTATGGCCACCAGGGCAGGCTGGTAATCAGTGAAGGGCAGGTTCCGGTAGGCTGTGCCTGTGCTGCTTGGTGGTGTGATGTTAAGCGCACAGTGCAAGTAGGCAGAATGGAGGGGGAAGATTGTGATATGTGGAGCTAAGATGGGTAGAGGAGAGAGGAGAGAGAGGAGAGAGGAACAGGAGCCAAAAACATACAAACAAAAAAGAGTGCTAGGGGAGCTTGCCACTGGAGTGGAGAGATGAGAGACTATGAAATGGAGAAAAACAAAAAGGAGAAGAACAAGAAAAGAAAAGGAAAAAAATGAATAAATAAAAATTAGAAAGAAAAAAGAAAAGCTTCCAGGGATCCCACTGGTACGGATACAATGTCTGGAGAAGTTGTTCCCAGGTGTTGAAGTACAGCCTGGCTAGAAGGCATAGATGTATCACTCAGCACCAAGTATTCAGAGGACAGGAAGAGAAGAAAGGTATAGAGAGATAAGAAACTGAGTAATGAAGAAAGACAAAAAGGGAAAAAGAGGGAAAAGAAAACAAAACAAATTTAAAAAAGAACAAGAAAAACAGAAAAAAAAAACATGAAAAAAGAAATGCCCTCAGGGATTCCTCTGCACGTCTATGCAAACTGAGGCAGGACTGCAAACTGAGGGGGTAGGTCCCAAGCTGTGCCATACTGCCCTGCTAGAACTGGCTCCCAATTCGAGAAAAGAAAAAGAAAACAAACAATTCAAAATAAACAAACAAAAAAACCCAGTATTGCACCAGCATGGTAGCACAGACCAGGAAGCAGTTTCACATTCGAGCAGAGTTTCACTGTCTTTCAGGAAGAAGCAAAGATGGTGCATGGAACCAGGTATTTGAGAGAAAGGAAGGAGAGGTGGTGAGAGGTAAGGAAGAAATCAAAAGAAGCAGAAAAAAGCAACAGCAGCAGCCAACACATGGCACTCAGGGAGTCGGCCAGTGTGGGCGGGTGGAATCCAAGCAGCCAGTGCTTCCCAGACAAGAGACTGTGGCCGTGGGAAGCAGAGGAGGTTGAGTGGGGGTGAAGAAGGGTAGGGGGTGGAAAGCATATATCGCTGGTTACCAGTTGTTCTATCTCCTGCTGGAAGCTCTATGAAGCTGCTTTCTTGTACCCACTGTTCGCTGGTCTCTGATAGGAGTCCAAGATGGCGGATCCATGCTGTGTTAGCTAATAAGGGACTTCTGCATGTATCTCTCCTCCCTCTCTATTCTCTGTCAGTTTCTTACTCCATTTGGTACTTGGCTGAGTTCTTTATCTCTTTATTTGATGCTTAGGGTTTCAGAATTGCTGTTTTCTCTGTTTGGCTTAGTTTTTCAGATCTTTGCTGTGGAGGGATGGTGTGGTGCTTCTGCCTAGAGCGCCATGTTGCCCAGAAGTCCTGTGCTGTATAAATGGAACAACAACATGGCTTACTGAATATTTTAAGCTCACTGTTGAGATCTATGCTCAGAAAAAAAGATTGCTTTGAAAATATTACTGCTTATTGACAATGCACCTGGTCACCCAAGAGCACTTATGGAGATGTACAAGGAGATTAACGTTGTTTTCATGCCTGCTAACACAACATCCATTCTGCAGCCCATGGATCAAGTAGCAAATTCGACTTTCAAGTCTTATTATTTAAGAAATACATTTTGTAAGACTATAGCTGCCATAGACAGTGATTCCTCTGATGAATCTGGGCAAAATAAATTGAAAATCTTCTGGAAAGCAGTCACCATTCTGGAACTGTCATTAAGAACATTAGTGATTCATGGGAGGAGGTCAAAATTATCAACATTAACAGGAGTTTGGAAGAAGTTGATTTCAACCCTCATGGATGACTTTGAAGGGTTCAAGGTTTCAGTGGAGGAAGTAACTGCAGATGTGGTGGAAATAGCAAGAGATCTAGAATTAGAAGTGGAGTCTGAAGATGTGACTGAATTGCTACAATCTCATGACAAAACTTTACCTGATGAGGAGTTGCTTCTTAGGGATGAGCAAAGAAAATTGTTTCTCAAGATGGAATCTACTTCTGGTGAAGATGCTTTGAACACTGTTGAAATGACAACAAAGGATTTAGAATATTGCATAAATTTAGTTGATAAGCAGTGGCGGGGTTTGAGAGGATTGACTCTAATTTTGAAATAAGTTATACTGTGGGTAAAATGCTATCAAAAACATCGCATGTTACAAAGAAATCTTTCATGAAAGGAAGATTCAATCAATGCATCAAACTTTATTTTTGCCTTATTTTAAGAAATTGCCACAGTCACCCCAACCTTCGGCAACCATCACCTTGATCAGTCAGCAGCCATCAGCATCGAGGCAAGATCTTCCACCAGCAAAAAGATTAAGACTTGCTGAAGCCTCAAAAGATGATTAGCATTTTTTAGTAATAAAGTATTTTTTAATTAAGGTATGTAAATTGTTTTTTAGACATAAGGCTGTTGCACACTTAATAGACTACAGTATAGTATAAACATAACTTTTATATGCACTGGGCAACGGAAACATTCCTGTGACTCGCTATATTGCAATATTCGCTTTAATGTGGTGGTCTGGAACCAAACCTACAATATCTCCAAGGTATACCTGCACTTAGGATAATTTGTGTTAAGGGATTTTTTCCCCTTTTTGGTCATATTTTTCCATTCATTTATAGCTGAGAAATGCATTTCTTTCACCTAAAAGCTGTTTCTTAAACTCTTTAATTTTATGTCTCCCAAAAAATCTGCCAATTCTAATAAGGTCCTCAAAGTAGTGTGAAGACCTACAGACTGAAGCTCTCAAAAATGAAAGGACTTGAGAGTCACTAAATGAGTGATTATATACGTGCCGATGGCAAATTCAGCTACTGTAACTTAAAACACCATATTGGAAAAAAATACATTTGCATATGTGAAAATACATATGCAAATCTCAGATTGTCTTAAAATATGCTGCTATGGGATGTGAGAAACTGCTTATCATGGTGTAGTGTCTTAAGAGAAGAGATCACCATCTCATTTGCTTTCAGAGCCTTCTTGTCATGATTTGACATGTAGTCTCTGTATGAGAAAAACAGAAAGGATTATCTATCCTGTTTTACAAATGAAAAATCTTGAGTCCTAAGAAAGGTATTTGACTTTCTTAAGGTCACAAGGGTAGTTATTACTCAGTACCCCTTTGCCTTCATTCCAAGAATTCCAACTCAATGAATTATCATTGCAAGAAAAATGATAATGATATTTTCAAAACTCCTACTTAAGCAAGAACAAATACAAAAGAGCACATAGTGCATGATGTCATCTGTATGAAGTACAACCACAAATTGACCTTCTCTATGATTTTAAAATTCAGGATTTGATTCTCCTTCAGTGGGTGGTGACTGAAAAGAAGCACAAGGAGGCTTCTGGGTGCTGCTAGTGAATGGGAAGCAGGACGCATGATGTGCTCAGTGTGAAAATTATCCAGCTTTACACTTAACATATGGACGATTATACTCAAGTTTTTACTTCTATAAAAAGTATAGGGAGGGGGGTCCAAGACAGCAGAATAGTCAGATGCTTTGTGTCCTCCTTCTTACAACAAAGATCTGAAAAAAAACAAGTGAATCGGATATATATGACAATCTAGGAACCCTAATCATCGAAGACAAAGCTGAAGAATCAGACTGAGCTGACAGGTGGGAGGAGAAATAATTAAAAAACAGTGGAAACAAGGAATTATACGGATCGCAGGATCACCTGCGTCTTACTAGCTGAATCTGCATAGCGCACACAGAATGAGGCAAGCAGCAACATCCCAAGCTGAAACCCACCCCATATAGTGCAGCCAAGCAGCAGTGAAATCTGCATGCACCTCTAGAACCAAACATGAGTGACGTCAGACCTGCAAAAGCTAAGTGCAAGCTCCTAATCTACCGCACGCACACCATAACCCTTCCCCCATCAGAGCTCCACAACCGAGGAGCACTCCTTTCTCCTCATCCATTCCCCTCCCCACTCCCACACCAGTCCTATGGCATTCAACGTCCTCATGCCTCTTAAGCCGGGAACTCACGGCCAGGTCCAGAGGCACCCATTCCTTCACTCAGCCACTGGCATAGGGAGTCCAGGAACTTGAAGCATCCTTCACCTGCAGCAGTGCCAATCACCCGCAGCAGTGCCTTGTGGGCCTACCCAACAGAGCATGCCCTCCTTAGCACAAAATGGGCAGGACATCCACCTGCAGCCTATTTTCACCTGCAGTAACCAAGTGGGAGCTGCAGATTTGTGACATTCGACACTATCCCGCCCCCTAGGAAGAAGCCTCACCCACACCCAAGAGGGGCCTGGGCGCTGGCGGGACCACCCACTTCATCTAACTGCCCATGACAGGGGCCTGAGAATTAGTGGCGACCCCCAATCCCTGCAGTCAACGTCACTGGGCGCCCCGACCAGCTGCACAACCACCCTATTATGTGCTTTATTGGACAGGGGCACACCCTCCATCCCGGCACATGGGGGCAGCCTACAGCCCCCTGTGTTGCCTCTCCCATCATCCACCACTGCAACCAGAGACCTGTGCGTTCTCCAAACACCCCCATGTAGCCCTGCCTGCCCAGGACTGTAGGTGAGAGTTTCCAAACCACACACTTGGTGACCAACAACCTGGGCACCTGAGCCCTGACCAACCAGTAAGCAATGGAGCACACACACAGCACCCAACTCAATGACCAGGGAGAATGCCCCCTGCACGCACGGCCAGGTGACTAGCAGGACAGATTTATCACCTCACCAAAAACTTCACCTACATCCTTAGCACCCCTGCAAAAACAGTAAATAGCTCTAGGGCTCACAATAGTGCTCGGGCTCACACACACAGTAGCTGCTCCAACAACCTGGAGACAGGAAGCGAGAGCTTCAAGGACATCAATGACCAGAGTAGCACATATGCCCAACCTACCTGGACATATCAAAACAAAACAAAAATTTAGAATGCAGTAAACAAAAATACAATAAATAAATAAATTTAATAACTTATTGATGCCCTGGAGACAACAATAAATATCAAATCACATAAAGAAGCAATACAAGATGCCTCCAGCAAGCAACCAAAATAAAGAACTAGAAAACCTTACAGAGGAAGATAAGGCAATGGAACGGCCTGATAAAGAATTCAAAAGACTGATATACAGAGCTGTCAAAGAGATCAGGAAGGAGATTAGGCAAAACTTAGACCAAGCCAAGGAACAGACAGAAAAAGCAATAGAATAATACAGGAAAACAACACAAGAACAAAATTACAGAATAAAAAGGCTTCTAGAAACTATAAAAGTGGCAACTAGAAATCCAAAAGATAAACAATAACATGTAAGAATTAGACAACTCAATAGAAGGTCATAAGAGTAAAAGTGAGACAAAGGAAGTCAGAATTTTAGTGAGAATGAAGATAAATCCCATGACACAAATTTGTTTGAGGAAAAAACAGGAAAAAGAAGAATGAAGAAAAGTGAAGAAAGCCTAAGAATTACATGGGTTACTATCAAGAAGAAAAATTTACG
>NW_004443950.1:5844676-5847934 GCF_000243295.1 Trichechus manatus latirostris
AAAGACTGGTTTAAACTTAGAAAAATAAAGGTAGATTTCAAGGAAACGACAAAGGAAGCTAACAAATTTACCCATCAAAATAAAAAAGAAGAAAAGAATAAAGACTTAGCAAACACAACATCAACAATAAGTAAAAAGATAAAAAAACAATACATAAACAAAAAAAATTCAGCACAGATAATTTAAGGAACAAAGAAACCATCAACACCACAAAAAAAAAAAAAAAAATGACACTAGTAAACTCATACCTATCAATAATGACACTGAATATAAATGGCCTAAAGAGACAGAGAGTGGCAGAATGGATTAAAAAAAGAAAGAAAAAAAAAGAAAACCCTACCCATCTATATGCTATCTACAAGAGACATACTTCAGAAACAAAGACATAAACAAACTAAAACTCAAAGGATGGAAAAAAATATATCAAGCAAACAGCAACCAAAAAAGAGCAGAAGTGGCAATACTAATCTCAGATAAAATAGACTTTTAAGCAAAATCCACCATAAAGAATAAGGAAGGACACTATATAATGATTAAAGAGTCAATACATCAGGAAGACATAACCATAATAAATATAAATGCAATCAATGACAGGACTCCAAAATACATAAACTGTGAAAGCATTGAAAACAGAAAAAGATAGTTCCACAATAATAGTAGCAGGCTTCAACACACCACTTTTGGTGAAGGACTGAACACCTAGAAAGAAACTCATCAAAGATACAGAAGATCGAAATGCCACAATCAACCAACCTCATCAACATACACAGAACACTCCACTCAACTTCAGCAAAGTGGACATTCTTTTCCAACACACATAGAATATTCTCCAGAATAGACCACATATTAGGCCACAAAGCAAGCCTTAACAAAATCCAAAACATCAAAATAATACAAAGCATCTTCTCTGATCATAATTCCATAAAAGTAGAAATTAATAACAGAAACAGCAAGGAAAAAAAAATTAAGTACATGGAAACTGAACAACACCTTGCTTAAAAACTAGTGATTAATAGAAGATATCAAAGATAAAGAAATTCATAGAATCAAATGAGAATGAAAATACATCTTACCAAAATCTTTGGGACACAGCAAAAATAGTGCTTAGAGGTTAATTTGTAGTAATAAATGAACACATCAAAAAAGAAGGGCCAAAATCAAAACATTAACCCTACAACTCAAATAAATAGAGAGCAGCAAAAGAAGCCCTCAGCCACCAGATGAAAGGAAATAATAAAGATTAGAGCAGAAACAAATGAAATAGAGAATAGAAAAACAACTGAAAGAATCAACAAGACCAAAAGTTGGTTCTTTGAAAAGATCAACAAAATCCACAAAAAATCATTATTCAAACTGACAAAAGGAAAACAGGAGAGGAAGCAAATAAATCAAATAAGAAATGAGACTGGTGATATCACAACAGATTCAATCGAAATAAAAAGGATCATAACAGAATACTATAAAGAATTCTATTCCAACAAATTAGGAAACCTACAGGAAATGGACAAATTTCTAGAAACACACTACCTATCTAAACTAACACAAAGGGAGGTAGAAAAATTAAACAGACCATTATGGATTGAATTGCATCCCCCAAAAATATGTGTATCAATTTGGCTAGGCCATGATTCTAAGTATTGTTGTGATTATCCACCATTTTGTCATCTGATGTAATTTCCCTACCTGTTATAAATCCTACTCTATGATGTTAATGAGGCAAGAATAGAGGCAGTTATGTTAATGATGCAGGACTCAGTCTACAAAACTAGGTTGTGTATTATGTCAATCTCTTTTGAGATATAAAAGAGAGACATGAGGACCTCATACTACCAACAAACAAGAGCCAGGACAATAGCACATCCTCTGGATCCAGGGTTCCTGTGCTGAGAAGCTCCTAGACTGGGAAAGATTGATGACAAGAACCTTCCCTAAGAGCCAACAAATAGAGAAAGCCTTCCCCTAGAGTTGGCACCCTGAATACGGACTTCTAGCCTTCTAGACTGTGAGAGAATAAATTTCTCTTTGTTAAAGCCATCCACTTGTGGTATTTCTGTTATAGCAGCACTAGATAACAAATACACAGTCCAATAACAAAAGAATATATAAAATTACAAATAATTATTTATAGAATAGTAAAAAAAAGGACATCTTTTTTAATTCTTAGAGTTTTCTTTACTCCTATATCTCTGAGTATAGAAAACCCTAAAAGTTAAAAAAAAAAAGATGTCCTATATCTCTGAGCCCCGACTTGTCTGTCAGTTTGTTGTACTGTGGAGTCTTGTGCGTTGCTGTGATGCTGGAAGCTGTGCTACCGGTATTCAGATACCATCAGGGTCACCCATGACAGATAGTTTTCAGTTGAGCTTCCAGAATAAGACAGATTAGGAAGAAGGACTCAGTAGTTTACTTCTGAAAAGAATTAGCCAGTGAAAACCTTATGAATAGCATCAGAACATTGTCTGATATAGTGCTGGAAGATGAGAACCCCCCCCTCAGGTTGGAAGGCACTCAAAAGATGACTAGAGAAGAGCTACCTTCTCAAAGTAGAGTCGACCTTAATGACATGGATGGAGTCAAGCTTTCAGGATCTTCATTTGCTGATGTGGCAGCACTCGAAATGAGAAGAAACAGCTGGAAACATCCATTAATAATTGGAACGTGGAATGTATGAAGTATGAATCAAGGAAAATTGGAAACCATCAACAATGAAATGGAACACATAAACATTGATAACCTAGGCATTAGTGAGCTGAAATGGACTGGTATTGGCCATTTTGAGTTGGACAATCATATGGTCTACTATGCTGGGAATGACAACTTGCAGAGGAATGTCGTCACATTCACTGTCAAAAAGAACATTTCAACATCTATCCTGAAGTACCACGTGGTCAGTAATAGAATAATATCTGTATACCTAGAAGGAAGGCCACTTAATATGACTATTATTCAAATTTATACACCAACCACTAAGGCCAAAGATGAAGAAATGGAAGATTTTTGCCAGCTTCTGCAGTCTGAAATTGATCAAACATTCAATCAAGACACATTGATAATTACTAGTGACCGGAATGTGAAAGTTGGAAACAAAGAAGACGGATTGGTAGTTGGAAAATATGGCCTTAGTGATAGAAACAATGACAGAGATCGCATGATTGAATTTCGCAAGACCAATGACTTCTTCATTGCAAATACCTTTTTTCACTAACACAAACAGCGACTATACACATAGAGCTCACCAGATGAAATACACAGGAATCA
>NW_004443950.1:5848825-5850806 GCF_000243295.1 Trichechus manatus latirostris
GAATCAAAAACACCCCCCTTAGGGAAAAACCTCTCTCCCATTTACCTCCCTGCTCCCTGCCCTGCACTGGGTCCAGGACCATCTTCAGCAATTGCTGAGTCCCCTGGGCCAGAAGTAGGACCTGTCACACACCCTAAGCCAATCTCCCAGCCCTGGGAAGTGAACAAATTAACAAAGAGGGGAAAAAATAATCTGCTGGCTCACCTAAGCCAGGAATTCAAGGTAGGCACAGCTCCCTTGCCTAGGCACTGGCAAAGGGATCCACAGACTTTGAGTGCCTTTCCCCCTGCATAGACTTGGGTAGGCCCATTTCAACAGCGTAGGCCCTCATTACCACAGTACAGCAGGGTATATACTTCAAGTCCTAACTTCAACTGTTTCAGCTGTGAAGTGGCAGGTTCGTGACATTTGACACCACTCTGCCATTGAGCAGGGTCTTAACCTACCCACATCAGGGGCCTGAGGGCTAGTGGCTCCACCCACACCACATAGCCACCTGCAACAGGCACCCAAAACTAAGAGGTGCCCCCTAGTCCTTACAGCCAACAGCACTGGGTGCTCATAGTTCAGCTGCAAAATCGACCCATCTATGCGTTCTAGGGAACAGGGATACGCTTTCCTCCTCGACACTTGGGGGTGGCCATTGGCCCTCTGCCTTGCTCAGCCTGTGTCCCCCTGCTGCAGCCAGATGCCTGTGCCTACACCAATTAGCTTTGCCTGTCGTTTACTGTAGGTGAGAGCCTGCACCACATACTTGATGGCCGACTACCTAGACACATGAGCTGAATCCATACAGGAGGAGTGGGCAGACTCCTGGGCTCACATACTAAGTGGCGGTTCTGGCCACCTGGGGGCAGGATATTGGAGCTTCAGAGGTGCTAAGGATTATCTCACACAAGCAGCCTATTTGGGCATATCAAAACAAAACAAAACAAGAAGCTAGGACACGGTAAGTAAACATAAAATAAATTAATACGATAACTTATTGATAGCTCGGAGACAACAGTCAACATCAAATCACATAAAGCGGCAGACTCTGATGGCTTCAGCAAACCCTCAAAATAAAGAATCTAGAAATTTTCCAGAGGAAGAAAATTTCTTGCAATTATCAGAGGCAGAATACAAAAGATTACTATACAGAAAGTTTCAAGAGATTAGAAAGGAAATTAACCAAAACATGGAACACGCTATACAGGAACTTAAGAAGATCAGAGAAGAGCATAATGACTAATTTAACAGGCTGCAAGAATCCATAGAGAGACAGCAATCAGAAATTCAGAAGATTAACAATAAAACTTAGAATTAGACAACTCAATAGAAGGTCATAGGAGCAGAAATGAGACAATGGAAGCCAGAATTAGTGAGATTGAAGATAAAGCACTTGACACCAACTTGTTTGAGGAAAAATCAGATAAAAGGATTAAAAAAAATGAAGAAACCCTAAGAATTACATGGTATTTTATCAAGAGGAATAACCTATGAGTGATTGGAGTACCAGAACGGCGGGGATAACATAAAATACAGAGAGAATTGTTGAAGATTTGTTGGCAGAAAACTTCCCTGAAATCATGAAAGATAAGAAGATATCTATCCAAGATGCTCACTGAACCCCACATAAGGTAGATCCCAAAAGAAAGTCACCAAGACATACTGTAATCAAACTTGCCAAAACCAAAGACAAAGAGAGAATTTTAAGAGCTGCTAGGGCTAAAAGAAAAGTTATCTACAAAGGAGAGTCAATAAGAAGAAGCTCAGACTACTTAGCAGAAACCAAGCAGGCAAGAAGGCAATGGGATGACATATATAAAGCCATGAAGGAAAAAAATTAACAGCCAAGATTTATATACCTGGCAAAACCGTATCTAAACTATGATGGTGAAATTAGGGCATTTCCAGATAAAGAGAAGTTTAGGGAATTTGAAAAAACCAAACCAAAATTACAAAAAACACTAAAGGGAGTCCTCCAGTTAGAAAATCAATA
>NW_004443950.1:5852392-5853741 GCF_000243295.1 Trichechus manatus latirostris
ATATCACAATAGACCCAACTGAAATTAAAAGAATCATAACAGAATACTATGAAAAATTGTACTCTAACAAATTTGAAAACCTAAAGGAGATGCACAAAGTTCTAGAAACTCACTACCTACTGAAACTAACACAAACAGAGGTAGAACAACTAAATAAACCCATATCAAAAGAAGAGATTGAAAAGGTAATTAAAAAACTCCCAACAAAAAGCCCCTGGCCCAGAAGGCTTCACTGGAGAATTCTACCAAACTTTCAGAGAATAGTTAACACCACTACTACTAAATGTATTTCAGAGCATAGAAAAGAATGGAATACTCCCAAATTCATTCTATGAAGCCAGCATATCCATGATACCAAAAACAGGTAAAGATACCACAAAAAAAGAAAATTACAGACCAATATCCCTCATTAACATTGATGTAAAAATCCTCAACAAAATTCTAGCCAATAGAATTCAACAACACAGCAAAAAAACAATTCACTATGATAAGGTGGGTGTCTTAGTCATCTAGTGCTGCCATAACAGAAATACCACAAGTGGATGGTTTAAATGAAGAGAAATTTATTTCCTCACAGTCGAAGTAGGCTAAAAGTCCAAATTCAGGGCGTCAGCTCCAGGAGGAGGCTTTTTCTCTCTGTCGGCCTTCTTCTCTTCGGTGTTCCCCTGGACTAGAGCTTCTCTGCGCAGGGACCGCGGTCCACAGGACGCAGTCTGCTCCCGGCACTACTTTCTTGATGATATGAGGTCCCCCTGTCTTACTGCTCACTTCTGTCTTTTATATCTCAAGAGATTGCCTCAGTACCCAATCCAGTCTTGTAGATCAGGTCCTGCCTTACTAACACAACAGTCACCCATCCTCCCTCATTAACATCATAGAGGAAGGTTTACAACATACAGGAAAATCACACAGTACCAGGAATCATGGCCTAACCAAATCGATACACACATTTTTTGGGGGACATAATTCAAACCATGACAGTGGGATTTATACCAGTTATGCAGGAATGGTTCAACATTAGAAAAACAATCAACTGAATCCATCACATTAATAAAACAAAAAAGAAAAGAACCACACGATCTTATCAATCGATGCAGAAAAGGCATTTGACAAAGTCCAAGCCCATTGATGATAAAAATTTTCACCAAAATAGGAATAGAAAGGAAATTTCTCAACACAATTAAGGGGATTTATACAAAGCTAACAGTCAACGTCATGCAAGTTGGAGAGAGTCTGAAAGCATTTCCCTTGAGAAGGGAAACCAGACAAGGATGCACTTTATCACCACTCTTATGCAGCATTGTGCTGGAGGTCCTAGCCAGAGTAATTAGGCTAGAAAAAGAAATAAA
>NW_004443950.1:5867497-5869318 GCF_000243295.1 Trichechus manatus latirostris
GGCTGGTGGATTCAAACTGTTGACCTTTTGGCTAGCAGCAGAGCTCTTAACCACTGGGCCACTAGGGCTCCAATTGTGCATTAGCCATTTTTATTCCACATCTATACATTCTCTGTGTTCTTTCCCATTTCTTTTTCTATTGGCAAATTAGAGATTCTACTTGCTTTGTTTTACCTTTATAATTTCCTAAGGGCATTTCCCTCCAATTTGATACAAAGATCCTGTTTTGATGGATGGCACTATGAGGTAAGACTCCCTTGTCTTTGTGTTGAGGGAAGGAGGGTCATATTAGCGCAGATGGCAGGCACCTATGCTGAAGCCTCCTCATGAGGGGAGTGAGGACCTTGAAGACACCTTCCACATTGTGACATAGTGCTCAGAACTTCTCTACCACTAGTCCTTTCCTCTCACCTTTCCCAGGCCTGAGGTCCATAAAACTTGAGGAGCATTTGGCTCAGGGCTCCCTCAGCAGTGAGATGGTCCCACATCACTGCTGATCCACCTGATGCTCCCCAGGGTACCGTTCCTAAGGAAATATGGAACAGGGAGGAACTTGCACACCTTCTCCAGGTTTCTCTTTCTATGCCGTCAAAATAAGTCATTAAAGGCTTGATTGCAACTTTCATTTTTGTTCCTTGTCCTAATCAGCTACTTGGACTCCTGGCAGCTCAGATCAGCTTTCTCAGCCCAGCTTAGCTCCCTGACAATATTTATTGATTTAAACAAAAACAACAAAAAGATACTAGCTTTTGCTGGCACTCATTATGTAGCTCCAACATTATTAGAACAAAGAATTTAGAAAAAAATATTTTGTCTACATTCACAAACAGTTGCCCTCAAGTCGACTCTGACCCCATGTGTGTTAGAGTAGAACTATATGCTTCATAAGGTTTTCAATGGCTCATGTTTTGAAAGTAGCTCATCAGGCCTTTCTTCCAAGGTGTCTCTGGGAGGACTCAAACCTACACCTTTCTGTTAGCAGCTGAGCCCTTTATCTGCTTGCCCCACCTAAGGACTCCAGTTACCGTTATTGAAGGACCCCAAATTGTACCCTCAAAGAGCTCTTGTTAAATCTTTAATTTATGAAGCTATGTTATCTACAGAAAACCAATGCAAGGTGACCACAACTTGTATTTAATTTTGCCTGATATATAGATGTTAATGACCCTAATTAATACATTGACCTTTAAATGTATTGTTATATATGGAAAACCATACTGAACTTTGGACAGCAAACTTTTGAGGAGAATGAATCAAGTTATAGAGATCTTTACATCTCTAATTTTGAACAATATATTATTTATTATATTGAGAGAATCTAATATACATTGGAATCAGGATTTATTTAAAGACCAAATTTTGTGGGGTATTTTATTTCAGCTTGCTCTCGTAAATGGAAAATAAAATATGTCCTGCTTTGGTTAACAAACATAAGCCATTTTCTTTATCATTTTCTAACAACCACTCAGCTGTAAATAATAGAAATAATTACATGACGATTTCACTAAACTGCCTGTCAGAGGCTGTAATTGTTATAATAATTTAGATGGCAAGTATATGTTGTACAGGAACTGCAGATACCAATTCATATCAACATCTGGAACCCTAGGCTCATTTGCATATAAACATCATTCTCAAAGAAAATTCAGGAGGTCTGGGCGACTTCTGCTTCCCACATATATATAGATCATAAGTGGGAGGAAAGAAGTGGGCAGAACAAAAACCTGTTGAGCACCTCTTTTTGTCAAGTAATATACTTATTAAGGAGCCCTCATGGCACAGTGTTTAAGTGCTTAACTGCTAACCGAAAGGTCAGTGGTT
>NW_004443950.1:5871128-5872426 GCF_000243295.1 Trichechus manatus latirostris
GCAAATTCCTAACCCTGTGTCAATCCAATTATCCTTTCTCCTCACCTACCACTGACATGTTAACAAAGCTTATCTGATGAATAAGATAGGAGGTGACTTTTACTTTTACTCTTATTTTTTTCTTTATGTCCTAAATTCTCTGAATTAACATAGATTTTCTCCACAACTAACATATAATCTTAACAAAAAAATTAAATAATAAGCATATAGATTATTAATAGTAGAAACCCTAGTTGATAGTTTTATCAATGAGTTTTCTCTTCTTTGCCATTAACTATGTTTTCTTCAGTGCAAGTATATTATTTCATTATCAGGAAATAAGCTTTTTAAAATCATAATACCAAAGATATTGAAGTAGTATGCATTAACAATTATGTTAATTTTTCAAAGGGTACATAATTACGTATTTGGTAACTTCAATCATTAAAATCATTAAAAAAAATTCTAGAAAAAGTAAAATTAGAAACTGAGAGGAAATACCTCAAAATGTTAAATAATTATAGTAAGGAATTGTAGGTAATATTTTATTTTTTTAATAACTGCATTAGTTTTCTATTGCTGTGTAATGAGTTACCAGTAACATCAATTTAAAACAACAGCCCATTTTATTATCTTGAAGTTTCTGTAGGCCCAAATCTGGGCACAGCTTACTTAGGTCCTCAGCTCCGGGTCTCACAAGACTTCAGTTAACTGTTGGCCAGGCTGAATTTCTTTCTTGAGCTTCAAGTCTTCTCCCAAACTCATGTGATTATTAGCATTTTCTTGCTACCTGTCATTCAGGGGCCGCTCTCAGCAACTAGAGGCTGCTCTCAGCTCCTTACCACATGGCCCTCTCACAGGCCCTGTCACAACATGGCATCTTCTTTCTGCAAAGCCAGCAGGAAAATCTTACTGGGAGATTCAGTCCTTCTTTTACAGTCTTCCACCTGATTAAGTCAGGTCCACCCAGGATAACCTCTCTTCTGATTAACTCAAAAACAACTGCTTTAAGATTTTATCTTCAAAATCCATTCACCTTTGACATATAAGGTAACCTAATCATAAAAATGATATCCCCATTATATTCATAGACTTTGCCCACACACAAAGAGAAGAGGTTATACAAGGCATGTATATTTGGGGTAGCAATCTTGGGGGATATCTTAGAATTCTGCCTACCACAGTAACTTGTGGCATTTCCCACATATTTCACAACTGACTCTATAATATTTCAAAAACTAAAAGAAATAAATTTAATTTTTAATAGATTCATAAACATGAAATATTTTATATGAGACTCTCACTCTTGCAGTCTTTCT
>NW_004443950.1:5873125-5894044 GCF_000243295.1 Trichechus manatus latirostris
AAGTACTGGGGCTGTTACAGTGTCAATGAAGTGTCTCATGTACTTCCAGAGACATACTAATAGTCTCACAGGAGTCATTGCTGTGTCAATGCCAGTGCCAGAGTCTTTATGGTGTCAGTGAAAATGCTATTTTAATGTCAATGGAATGGCCCCACACAAGTTCTATTACCATCTTAAGAATAAAGAAAATGAAACACAAAAAGCAGGCTATTACCTGATAAAGAATCTGAATTAAACCCTCCAAAGCCTCACCAGCCTCCCCAGTGACTGACAGCTTGTCCTTAACCATTCTTCACTCGGCTCCTCTTAGAATGTAGTAAGTACAGGAGAGTTTCCCGGCAGAAATTCCCAAATGTGGCTACTTTCAAAGAATTGTGGAGCTTAAGCAGCAACTTCAGCAATTACATAAAGGGATAAATTTGGCAATTTTTTAAGGCAGACTTGGCAGGATCTGAGAGGCAACCTGAAGGGAAGAGTAAGCTTTTCTCTAGATTCAAAATATATGCATAACCATTCCCTTTAGAAATACAGAGAACAGTGTTTGTAAATGTCTCCCAAAGGGTTTTATAAGTTTAAGGTTGTTGGATGGCTGGGGGTGGGGAGGGGCAGGAGGGTGGGAGGAGGGTAGTAAGGAGGTGAAACCAAAACACCAAACTCATCGCCATCAAGGTGATTCTAACTCATGGCAATCGCATGCGTTACAGAGTGGAATTGTTCCACAGGGCATTCTTAGCTATAATCTTTATGGAAGTAGATCGCTAGTCCTTGCTTCCATGGCACCACTGAGCGGGTTCAAACTACCCATCTTTCAGTTAATAGTCAAGTTGAGGAGCTGAAGAACTCTTTAATTTATACTTGATAAAAGATTTTGAAGACTGAGTGTAACATTCATTTAGATGATTAAGAATTTCTAGTTATTTCAAGATTTCATGTTAATGCTAAATCAGAAACTGTATGAACAAATCTGTCTTGGAATAAGTACAACCAGAATGCTCCTTAGAAATAAGATGACGAGACTGCATCTCACATACTTTGAACATGTTATCAGGAGGGATCAGTTCCCGGAAAAGGACATCACGCTTGGTAAAGTAGAGGGTCAGCAGAAAAGAGGAAGACCCTCAAAGAGATGAATTGACACAGTGGCTGCAACAATGGGCTCAAGCGTAACGATTGTGAGGATAACGCAGGACGTGGCAGTGTTTTGTTCTGTTGTACACAGGGTCACCATGAGTCGGAACGGACTTGATGGCACCTAACAACAACTACAATATTATTATGTTAAAGGTGTTTTAGTGTACCTGGAAGTGTTTCTTTAATGTTTTTATGCATAGAAATGTACACTGTATACTGTATACCAAGACAAACATTTGACTAACTGATGTTAGATACGGACCATACCTAACTGTTCCAATTACATACAAATTTGACTTAAAGTCAGACTTAGTAACAGAACTTGTTCATAATCCGGGGACTGCCTATATATAATACAGTGTTTGCACAACGTCCAAATCACATTGTATCCTATTTCACAGACCATATCGTGGGCGTTAAATGACACATGACTGTAATGACATTTCTCGCCTGACTTAATCTGGGGCCCTAATTAATTGCTGTGTCAGGTCTCTAATTGTTAAAGTACTTAGTGTGCTATGCATCAAATATTAACAAATTGTTAACTAACCAGCTGGGTTGCACCTGCAATTATGTGTTTGCAGATATAACAAATTGCCAAAGTTTCACCCATGGAAAACCAACATTTGGTTCTCTGCCCACAGTGACAGAGGATTCTGGTGGCTAATGGGTCACAATATCACATAAACTGCGCTTCCATTTATAGTATATTAACCTTCCTCATATTCAAATATCTATTTAATGACTTAATAAATATTAATAGATTGTGGTTGTTTTGTAAACATCATCTGCTGATATTAATAACACAGTATTCTTTTCTGGGCACAAGACTCCTAAATGTGTTGCCAGATTTGGATGGTCAAAGCACATCTTGCCTGCCTCGTGCTTTGAGAAATCTAGAAGATGATATAAAACAGCAGGAAAGAGAAGTTTAAATCTTCAAACTTGCTGAAAAGTGCCTAGCAGCAGTATCCCAACTCTCAAACCGCTGAAACCATATAAAGAAGAAATTGACAAGTGGGGCAAAAATGTCACATAGAGGCCATTTTTAGAACATTTAAGACCTACCAAGAACTTAACTTTGGGGACATATTTGGGTTTATACAGCTTTTATTATAAACTACTTTTTTCAGTTTAAAAAAGAGAAAAATGCCTTTAACAGAGCATTGTCTGCATTTCAACACCCTCAGCACTTTCCCTTGCCTTTCTGAGGTAACTTTTCCTTAAAGCCAACCATTTCTTCTTTTAGATTGAAGGAAAAAAATATTTAAATGTATATAGATTTTTACTTAAAATAAATAGAATCCATCAGCATAAAGAAAAGCTTCCATAATTCATAATGTCTAAATTTTTATTCCAATTTATGGTTGAAAACATGATATTTGAAAATGAATCATTGTGTTCAACATCTGCCATTATTTTCTGAATATTGCTTCAGTGAAAACAAATGGATTTTATATTGGTAGCTGAAAATTTATCACACTTGTGCTTATTGCCTGGAGTTTGAATCAAAAGGTAAGATACGCTCATTTTCTAACAATGGGTCAAAAGTAAGGTATCAGAAGAGATTTGTCCACTGGCAACATTAAATGGGTGATTATGACTTAATGGAAGTCTAGGGGTACAATTAGACAAAGAGCCATATGGATTTAAGAGATCAGGTGTACCGAGTTCTGAATTGAGGGCTACAATATTAAAAAAAAGAAGAAAAACAAATGAGTAACAGGATAAGAATAAAAAGAAATAAGTATCATTGAGCGTTCTGGGTGTTTCCGGCATTTTACTAAATAATTCATCTACGTTTTCTCTTGATTCAACTAACAACCTTATGAAGGAGATTCCGTAACCTCTATTTAACATAGGAAGAACAGAGGCTCAGAAAGATTACACAGTAAGTTCAAATTCACTCATTTAATGTTTCAAAGACAGGGATTTGAATCCAGACAGACTGACAGCAAAGTTCAAGCTCACACTCAATAAGCTATACAGATTCCATAAAAGTATGACAGTCAAGTCCATCAATTTTATGTTCCTTATTATTTGGTCTTTATATGCTTATCATTGTCATAACTGGATGTAGATGAAAACATAGATATAAATGAATAGGATAATACCTAACCTGCCTGTGGAGTCCCTGGGTGGTGTACACAGCTAATGTATATGGATATAGGTATATACATACAGATATGGACATAACTATTTATACACACACTAGTATACATAATGTTTTTTTTAAGTGCTCGTCTGCTAACCAAAAGGTCAACAGCTCAAACCCACTAGCTGCTCCATGGGAGGAAGATGTGGCATTCTGCTTCTATAAAGATTTACATCCTTAGAAACCCTACGGGGTAGTTCTACTCTGTCCTATAGGGTTGCTATAAGTTGGAATCAACTTGATGGCAGTGGGTTATAACAACTTTAAAATGTACATAGGTTACCAGTTGCCATTTAATTGATTCCAACTCTTGACAACGCCATGCATGTCAGAGTAGAACTGTCTTCCATAGGGTTCTCAATGGTTGATTTTTCAAGAATAGATTGCTAGGCCTTTCTTTCAAGGCACTTCTGGGTGGATTTGAACTTCCAAACTTTTGGTTAGCAGCCAAGAATATTAACCATTTGCACCACTCAGGGACCCTTCCATTGGCCACACTCCTTTTCTGAAGGCAAGATATGAGATGAATATTCTTCAGAAACTCTTAGCTCTTTTTCATGACTTCCGCAAATAGAGTCAAGCCCCTCAACCTTAGTTCTACAGACATGAGTAGTAAAATATGAAGCAAATGAAAAGAAGTCTAACGAAATCCCCGCTGAAGTCTCCTTTGTGCCAAAAAGCAGAATTTTGAGAGAAACAAAGATCAACACAAGGAAATTCATAATTACTCCAATGTGGGATAATATACCATATGCCCTTCTATAACTGGGCACAACAGGACGCTGCCTAAATGACTTTCTTAATACATCCTATTGGCTCTAGGTACAGAACTGGAAGCCATATGGCACAATTCAGCCCTCCACGTGAGCTTCTGGGACTTTATTGTTTTCTGTCACATTATTTTACTATCATTTTTGATTTGAATATGCCAACTGGTTTTGCAGTAACAATTAAATCTTCACTGAGAACACTGCAAACAGAGGCGACTTTGGTTTGCCTTCACAGAAGGCTGTGTATGCTCCATTCAGCCAGGCTGCAGGCTTTGGAGTTAGAAAGCCTGCAGCATCCAGAGAACAATGTGTGAACTGCTGTGTAGCCAATAGGTCTTAAAAGCAATAAAAAGGCTCCTTGTAAAAAGCAAAACCTTATTTCAGGCACTGACTCATGGGCCCATTTGCAGCTCTGGGTTGTGGAGGCTCTCTCAAGCCTTCTTGTGATTTGGACGAGTTTGATTTTCTACTCCCCATCTATCCATTCATTCCACAAACTTTAGCTGAATATCTGCTCTCTACCAAACACAGAGCTGGACTCAGGGGATACACAGAGGTGGAACACACCTCCCTGGTGCCTTAGTTGTTTAATGTCTAGTGGGAAGCACAGATGTGTCGGAATAATTAAATGTGGTGGAATGCTGATGGAATTATTCAACAAAAGACAACAACAGTGCTGTGGAAACTAGGGTTTTGAACCGGTTCATTCAAACCTCTGTTGAAAATTTGCATTTCTACCCCAGATATACTAAATCAGAACTCATATCGTAACAATATCCCCAGGTGATTCTTATGATACATATCATAAGAATCACCTGGGGATATTGTTAAATTCTCAGTAGGGGTGCAAACCTGAATGAACCAGTTCAAAGCACTGGTGGAAACACACACACACAAAAACTAATGGGATCTGAATGGAATTGAAACATTTCAATTCAGAGAGGATGAGATAACATGTGCTACCAAAAATTGAAGTTTATGGGTAGAAAATAATTAAAATGACATTCAAGGCAGATGAAACATAACTACAGATGTAGAGGTGTGAGAATATATACCGTGCTAAGTTCTTGAAGCATTTAGAAGCTCAAGTATAAGGAGTGGCTAGAGATGGTTGTAGAGTAGGACTGTAGTATGCTGGGCAAGATTATGAATGCTCTGGGTACCATATTAAAGAGCTTGGAATTTAGATATGGGTGATGTGCAGCTACTAAATATTTGTAAGCAGGGGAGAGACTTGATCAAGACTGAGTTCTCCACTGATGTGCAAATTATTGTTGAAGAAACTTCCACTTTGTTTATGGGAAATGGGTACCTCAGCAAACCTTCACATCATTCTCTCATTTCCGCAGTGTCACAGGATGTATGTATTTATAATCACCCTATTACAAAAACTCAACTACTAACCTAAAGATTGGCAATTTGAATCCAACCAGCAGTGACACAGAAGAAATGCCTGGCGATCTGCTTTCATAAAGAATACAGCCAAGAAAACTTTATGGAGCATATCTACTCTGTAACACATTGTTTTGCCAGGAGTCAGAATCCACTCAACAGCAGTGGGTTTTTGTTTATCACAGTTTAGTAAGGCTAATATTTATGAATGTCAAAAATTTATTATCACTACCTGTAAACCTATTGCTGTCAAATCCGACCCTACAGTACCTGATAATGAATGTAAGATGAAATAAATAACTGGGACAGAGACTATCAGGCTAATTTGTCTGAAGAATTAGGATTAAAAATGGCACTAGTCTCCACTATGGCTCCAAGAGTGTAGGTGTGATGGGTTCAGATTGAGAGCAAAACTAAAAACAAAAAAAAAATTGGCTTGGGACATGGAGATCGAGGTTAAGATTTTGAGGAGAGGGTGTACAAAAGATCTAGGCCACATGTAAGAATGTTTCTCTAGTTGCGATGAGATTGTCCAGTCATATACTCAGCAGATACAGCCCGTGGGAGGCAAAGTCATTCTTCCGCATTCTTCAGGCATATCATGCTACTGCTAATGTTATACCTTCACTGGGAATGTTCTTCTCTTCCCTTTAATTTTTTAAAAAACGACAAATAAGAATGTCCAAATTGAGGCCCAGAAGAAGCTTTCCTGAGAAATTTAACTTTTCATGCTCTTTTCCTTTCAGAAATCGCATCATTTTCCTCATCTTTCCTATTCCATACCTTGGAAAAGCTTATTTAGAAATAAAGAGTCTTCAGTGTCTGGGTCACGCTTAGTATACACCCAACCTATAAAATGACCTCAGAGAACTCATACTGGAGACTGACCTGCATGGTATCCCCAGATGATTTTCAGACCAGGCCTGCCCTAAGCCCTCACCTTCTTCTAGCCAGAGTGGAAGAGTAAGAACCAGGAGAAAGGGAAGTGAGAAATCATCGAATATGGGGCTGCAAAGAACAAATCTAAGAAATTAGAGGTGAGATCATAGTTAATGAAATCACAATGTAAATCCGAAAATGGTCGTTGTAGAGACCTAGGTGGAATCTGAAAGGAAAAGAGCAGTAGATTAACTTTCTTTTAAAGTGAGGGCTGGTGCCAATGGCAAAGGTAGTTTCTAGAACTGATTCATATTGTCAGGAGATTTTTAGATTGGAATCCTAGACCTCCCTCCCCCAAAAAGGTGAAGGTACACTTGCCCAGGTAGCCAAAGAGGACATAATCAGACATCTTTTAATTTATTCTTCATCTCTCTGTAGCTCTCTTCACCTCTTGTTCTTATAAATAAATCACTGTGGCTTCCGGATTACTATCTACCCTCATCCTTTGACTTCCCATGATCAAAACAGAGCCTGGACATTTTCATGGCTCCTCTGTGTCCAAGAAGATGTGCTTTGGAAGAAATGTTGCACCACTCAATGTGAGACTCAAATGTGGCTATTACCCCTGCCAGCGTTCAACACACCAGCCAACTCCCAAAGTCATTCTGGTGTTGCCATACTCTATATCTCCACCTTGCACCAGTTATAAGTGCTTTGTCTTGCTTTTATGGCACCAACAAACAGAAAGAAAGAGTGCAGATATTAATTCAGTAGCCACTCAACTAGGAACAGGGCTATGAGATATATATATACACACACATATAGATACAATATTTTCATCACTAATTCTTTCAACAGCCTTTCAATATAAAGTTATTGTCTTCATTTTATAGAATAAGAAATTCATAAATCATGGTGAAAATTTAAGCCTGAGATATGGGTGAATGTTTTTTTCTATAGTGTCCTTCAGTATATTAAGCTAGAGTAAAAGTTTTCTAAATCTCATTCAAGATCTCTTAGCAGAGGATTCAGCTTCATGCCTTGATTTTCTGCTAGCTACAAAGGAGGTGTGGCAGGGATACTAGGGCAGTGGTCTTGCACAGATGCTCCACTGGAACCAATGTAGCCTTTTTAGGAGTAATTTTACCCGTGAAATTCTGTCTTTCATTTCTGAATGCCCAAGCTCTTCCCTGAAGCAAAGACATTTGAATTATGCAAGGAAATACTAGATGTTCGGACAAGGACTCAGTTAACTATTTCCATCCAGATAAGGTTTTTCCAAAGTTAATTTCATTAAAAATGTACTTTTTTCTAGAAGACTTTATTCTAAATTCACATTAGGTATCATCCACTAAGGAGCCCTGGTAGCGCAGTGATTAAGTGGTCGGCTGCTAATGGAAAGGTCAGCAGTTCAAACCAACCAGCCACTCCACTGGAGAAAGATGTGGCAGCCTGATCCCGAAAAGATTATAGCCTTGGAAACCCTATGGGGCAGTTCTACTCTGTCCTGTAGGGTCACTATGTATAGTAATTGATTGGATGGCCGTGGGGTTTTTTTTTTTTTTTGGTTTGGATCATCAACACCATCTACACACCATCTATCATCCTCATGTTTATCATCATCACTATCATCATTACTTTCATACCTGCCTGGCATTCTCCAGTTGCTCATTGGAATCACTTATCAATCTCCTAAAATTCAGATTCCAGGTCCCCATCTTTAGCATACTAAGCCAGAATCTCTAAAAATGAGAACCTGAAATGCAGATTTTAATGCTTCCATGTGAATCCCCTGACATTTAGAATTTAGACCACAGGTTCACATGGAATATCTTGTCCGATCACCTCAACAACCCCTATGTGAGAAGGAATAGAGTCAGAATTGTAGGAAGGTGAGGTGAATGTTCCAAGGGAAACCAGATAGGGTTAAACCTCAGATCTCCGAACTACAAGCACGTAACCCTGTCCATTCGTTCTTTTGCCAATACAATGATTTACAGAAAGGCCACCTGATGGCAAATTAAGGTGCTAGGAAGGATTTATCTATAGAGACACTGGGGGTGACTGGGTGTGCTTCCTGGAAGGCTGTGTTTGGAAGGTTCTGAAGCTGCATTTGTGCTGAGATAGAGTGCAGTGTTTCATGTCTGACATACACATGGAAGTGTTGCATGGAACTGTTCATGTGCCTTGTGCATATTAGCTGTAATATGTACCTTTGGCTCTCCCAGTTTCTTCCAATTGGTCAGCTCCTTATTTCTGCTTCCTTCTCTATCTAATGTTAGTCTACTTCAGACTGACTTTCCACTAAACCCTCAATTCTCCCAAGCTGGTGTCATTTCATAGCATTTTTGTAGATCAAACCAAATATCAATCCACATCTACCCCTGGCATCTTTAACGATATTGAAGAAAACCAGATCAATGTATGGTCAGGCTCTACTAGAAATGTATGGCATTGACTTTTAAAGAGTCATTCTTCCCTTTTTGCTCAAACAAATCAACAAAAACTTCTCATAATTTTTCTATAGAAGTGAGGCAAATATTAATTCCTGATCTTTTTTCTCCTTCAATAATGTAATATTCTTTCAGCATATGTATTCCTTCAATTTGCAGTGTCTATAACTGAACCAAGTTCAACATGATCCTTTGTATTTTCACTAAGAATCCAGAAGTGAATGCATATAAAGTACATTGACATAGAGAAATTTGCATATACATGCAGACATAAACATACACACACATCTAAACAAACACATATCTAACAATAGGGAACAGCACTTGTCCTCCTAACTTTATCTGCACCTGTGTGAGGGAGCAGAGATCATGTGGAATATAAACATTTTAGGTAGTTATATATCTGAGTTCAGATAAAAGCGCTTACCCTAACTCAAGCATTTGCCCTTATGGCTATTGTTTTAAATACACACATACATACACACACACACACACACACACACACACACAGATGCATCACTATAATCCTGTAGGGTAAATAATTTATCCGTATATTCTAAATGAAAAGATATATGTATATATCCAAGAGACATTCTGTAATATGTTCAAGATTACATAGCTAGTAGGTGCTAGGTATGGTTGGTATTCAAACCCAAGTCCCTTATACTTGAATCATGTGTTTTTCACACTATGAAACCACACAAACATGTAAAAAATATATTTAAAGTCAAGGAGAGAGTGAGAAAGGCAAAGGAGTTCTTAATGAATGATGATTTTAGAATTGATAAAGACTCCAAGAGCCCTCATTTTTTTAGCAACACGAACAGCACAACTCACTTTGTATATGCTGATGGCCTTAGGAAATTTGCTCATGCTGTACAGGAAACTGGAGTCCCTGAGTGGTGCTGTTAAGCTTTTGACCACTAGCTAAAAGGTTGACAGTTTGAACCCACCCAGAGGCACCTCGGAAGAAAGGTTGGCAATCTGCTTCCGAAAGGCCCACAGCCTTGGAAACCTCATGGAGCACAGTTCTACCCTGTACACAAGGTGTCGCCATGAGTCAGAATCGACTCGAAAGCAACTGTTGTTTGTTTTTGGTAATGAAACTGTGGAGAAAGAATACTGACATCTAGATGATGGGAATTTCTGGATATCCTGTCATAAGCATGTACTATTTTATAATTTAAAAAGCAGTTATCTAATTAATTTCTTAATCATTTAGTTTCTTAATTAGAAGAAAGGAAGGAAAAAGATATCGTGTTGTATAACCTTGAGGACAATATAGTGAGGATTGATTGACATAGGTATATTTGATTTGGGTTTTTGTTAGGATACTTTATTATCCATTCATTCATTCATTCATTCAGTGTATATTGAATATGAGGTGTTATCACATTAGTATCTTATTTAATCCCATTAATCATTTCAACAAATGAAAAGAAAAAGAAAGGAAGGCAAGAAAGAGAGGAAGAAGCATTACATTATATTATTTTCCTTATATTATGAAACCTTAAACAGAAGAACAAAGGCAGCCCCACATTTGATTTCCAATGGATGCCTTACCCGAGAAAACTTGCAGTAAGTTTCACCCACCTTCCCGGGGCTTTCCAAAAGGATATTTAACTTCAGAAAGACACCAGTGTTCCAGGTAGCTGTGATTGGTCTGTGCTGAAAAAACAACAGTAAACGGTAAACACAGGAGAAACCAGACGCAGTGCTGCCTGACCTTGGAGAAGACTGCCTTCAGCTACAGGCTGGGGACAATCGCATCATTATCAGGGACTGGGAGCACTGGGCTTTTGGAATAATCAGTCTTGGAGGACATTTTCACAGGGCAACACCTGGGTGCCAATCTCTCACTCACTCATTACGGCACCAGGCTCTTTTGATTATGTGAGAACAAGTGAACCCTACCTTGAGGCATCTCTGAGCTCCAGCTGGAGGTGCTAGAATTCTTGACAAGGTAAAGCAATGTACTGAGAGCTTTGCCACTTAGGGGCCTCTTAACAACTGAGAACCTGCAGCTACTCCTGCCCCCTCTTATTTCATCTGAGACATCAAATGACACTGCTCTTATCAGTTTGGCTGCAAAGTCATTAATTTTATGTTTGAAATGGGAGAAAAAAAAAGGCAAATTTTCTTAGCTGTTGAGATGTCAAGTGAATTTCACAGAGCCCTAAAAGAAAAAGTTCACGTTTTCTCTTTTAAGATTTAAGATGATATGATAGGGATGACTGACTGACTGGCATTGTTCGATGACTGTTACAATTATAGAACCTCTTCTATGTGTCATGGTCTTGAATCAATCAAAGTAATCAAGAAATTTCTTTTAAAAGTCCCCACTGTTTAAAAGTCAGAAAGTAATCTTCAGTAATACCATGGACAAAAAGTATAATTCATATGAATAGTAAACAATCAAATTGATATGAGCCCATACTTATCCAAATTTTACCAAATCTAAAGGTCTTAATAATAATAATAACTATAATAATAATAAAATCTATAAGCTATCCCTTTGTTACAATATTATGCTAAATTATTTGCATGATTTATCTTAGTTAAGGAACTCTGGTGACACAGTGGTTAAGCGCTCAGCTGCTAACCAAAAGGTCAGTAGTTCGAATCCATCAGGCACTCACAGGGAGAAAGATGTGGCAGTCTGTTTCTGTAAAGATCACAGCCTTGGAAACTCTATGGGGCAGTTCTACTCTGTCCTATAGGGTGGCTTGAGTTGGAATCGACTCAGTGGCAAGGGGTTTGGTTTTTTTGTTTTTGTTTTTGTTTTTTTGTTTTCTCGGCTTATCTTACTTAATCATTACAACTCTCTTAGGTTAGAGTCTATAATCATACCCATTGCTTAGATAATGCAACTGAGGCTTAACCTGACCTGTTGCCGTTGAGTCGATTCCAACTCACAGTGACACTATAGGACAGAGTGGAAATGACCCATAGAGTTTCCAAGGAGCACCTGGTGGATTCGAACCGCAGACCTTCTGGTTAGCAGCTGTAGCTCTCAACCACTACACCACCAGGGTTTCCAACTGAGGCTTAGAGAGAGTAAATAATTTTCCTAGGGTCGAAGTTAGTAGAAAGTAAGTCTGAAAATAGAGCCAGTCTTCATCTGTCAGATTCCAGACCCTGTTTTCTTAAACAATTGTTCTTTATTACTTAATGACTTTTTGTGAAGACATAAATATATTTTCTGAGTACACAATGTTAAATGTGTTATCTCTAATTTCCTTGGTCGTGGGGAATATGACCTCTGCTTTACACCATGGCATCCTTTCCTTATGACATATATAAAAATTCATTTTGAATAACTGGAGTTTGAGAATCCCTACGACTTGGCCTTCATTTATCCTTTTACTTGGCACAAATCAAGGATTTGGAAAATAATTTCCCAAACTGGAGGAGGAATTAGAAACTACTTCTCAGAGGTTATTTTTAAACTTTAGAGTTATATAACTCTAATCCTTATTCTTAATTTTAAATGTGAGCATAATTATTCCAGTTAAGGATGAGGCCTACCAGATATCCCTGTTTCCAGTATTTCCCCCATAACCATTTTGTATTTAAAAGCAAGAGTGGGAAGTACAGATTAGATGTAGGTTTTGAATAACTGATTCAAATTATAATTTATTAGCCAGAAAAAAAATGGGAGGAAAAAGGTTTTCTACAACAGATTTTAAATCCCACACTGTTATTTTATGTCTTTCAGGGAATATATGAATGAGGCTATAGATATATCAAATGTCCACTATCTTGCAAGCCATTGGTATACACTAACCCACTCGGGAAACTCAATAATTGCTGAGTGGAATGAGAAGTATGTTTTCAATTTAGTAGAACAGAAAAACTACAGTGGAGAAGTACTGTAAAATATAAGGAAATCTTCACAGGGCTATATACTGGCATCTAAAAAAAAAAAAAAAAATTAGCTCAGCTCCCTCTGAGCCATATATCGCTTCAGTCAGCAGACGTTGCTTGGAATTCCCGGTACTGACAGAGAACACAGTGATGTCGCATTACTGAGTGATTGCTTCTACCCACAGACACTTCTAGACTGCTATCCAGGGCCCAGATGTCAAAAAGCAGCTGATCAGGGGAGAAATTCGTTGTTTGTTTTACTGTAACTTCTGCCTCCTGTTAATCAAAAGGAAAACATTCTCTTTTTGTGCTAGATGCTGGGGATTTCAAAAAGTAAAGGAGGCTGTAACATAAATATTGCCTTTTTTTTAAGCAGAGTAGCAATTGTCAATGAGGAAAAGTCAGCCAGAAAAATCATAAAGCTAATTAAAACTATGGCAGGAGATAAACTAATTAGGACACCAGTGTACAGAAATGTGTCATTGTGTCATTTTAGAAAAAAAAAGAGAAAAGAAAGCAATGAAATTCTCAAAAAAAAAAAAAAAAAAGTTAAATGAGATAGAGAATTTCATACAATAGTGGAAAAGCAATTGCTTCACTCAACAATGACAGAGAACATAATAGAAATAAGAACCTCTAGAAATGTGTTTAAAGATAAGAAAAATAACTTGTTTTTTAACTAGAAGTTGTTTGCCTCATCCTGATGTCCTATTACTTTGCTGAAGTCGCTTCCTATCCTGAGTACCTAAAGGAAGTGGCTTAAAGTCACAGGAACACATAAGAAGGAGAAAGCGTCACCAAAGTAAGGAAGTCTTCACAGAGGGTATACCTTTAAAGGTTTGAGTCCGTAAAATTATAAAATTCATTTGCATGAGGTGCTGACAAGCTTCAGTGTAAGTGGAGAAAATACAAGAAACATACAGCTCCTCAATTTTCTGAAATTCATTTTTGTACATGAGCTACTGGTCATGTCTTTGCAAATTTCTCAAGCTGCATCCTCATAAAACAACAAAATTGGGCGCTGTCAGCAGAAATGGAGCATTTTGAATACATCAGTCAGAAAACAAGCACATTTGAAAAACAGACTTAAGAAAAGGTCAAACAGGAGGTTCTAGAAACACACTAAAAGCTCTCATATGAATGCCTGTATCTATTTATTTGGGAACTGATATGGTGCTGACTACGGCAATCTTGCATTACACATAATTCATGTTCATTTCAGCTCCCATAGCAAAACTTAATTAAATATTTCTACATCTGGCTTCTTGATATGGTTTTGAAACTTTCAAAATGATTCCCTTAAGCCTTGAGAACTCCTGAAAAATATATTACGAGTACAAAGAACTTTGCTAGAAGTCACCATGGTTAATTACAGCAAAACAATCTTTGTGATTGGTATGTATAAAGTTAATTGTCTCATTAACCTCAGCCATTGTAATCTAGTCCCATTATAAATGATAATCAAAAGAAGGGCTAGAAATGAAATATAAATAATGACATCAAAATAATGTATATTCCTCCACTGTGATCTTTAAGACTTAAATGCATGTCTTCTCAGGTTAATAACTAATAAATGCTGTGGTGTCAAGATAATAGATTGATAGAGAACTGGCTTTACTGTGTGCATTAGTTACTTCTTAAGATAGCACATTTCAGATTCATGATCTTTATTTCTTTTAGTCATTTGTATCTCTAGGCAACAGAACATTAAATAATTACTTGTAATGGAAGAATCAAATCCCTTCAATATGCGGCAGATATCTTGCTTTGTTTTTGTTTTGTTTTTTTTTTTTATCTTGAGGTAAATAAAGGAGAACATTTGCAAAGTTCTAGTGGACCTGTGTCCATGGGTAAGGCCAAGGAAGAATTTAAGAACATTCTGACTTGGTGTCTGAAACAGGTGATGAAGTGGCAAGCTTTAATCAGCATTGAGGAGATACATGATGGGTGAGCAGAGGTGCATTTGTTATTCCACTTTAAGCTGAAAATCTGAAATCAAAGAGCGTGAAGACGACTTAAGAACCTGAATGTTTAACTAGATATCAAAGTTGCCTGGAAGGGATGGATTATGGTTTAGGCATAGTTAGACTCAGAAATTGCTAACTAAATTATTTGCATCCTATCCCAATGAAGTTTTTTTTGACCCAGCTATTACATGCTAAAATAAAACAATAAAAATGACAACAAGAATGATCATTAATTGAATGTTTACAATATAAGCATTAATTAAGTGCTTTACCAATACTTGGTAGCTACTTTATACAGTATATTTACGCAAATAACACGTCTTCTGTGTTTGTTTGCTGGCCATGCCTTCCACCCACAAATCACCCTCGTAAGTGCCGCCATGCCAATCCTCTTCCACACGTTGCTGTAAACAAAAGTTATCATAGCACATTTACAAAAATACCTTGTGGGGAAAGGGCACAATTGGCAAACAAATGCAGAAGATGTACATTATTTTCTTAAAAATATGGTATAGTTTTATATTTTCATAGTACCTGCATTAGTTTCCTAGGGCTGCCATAACAAAATAACACAAATATGGTGGCTTAAAACAAAATTTTATTCTCTCAGTTTTCATGGATAGAAGTCAAGTATGAAATCAGGGCTTCAGCACTGTTGATTTCTTCTGAGGGCTCTGAGGGAGAAATCTATTCCATGTGTCTCTTCTAGATACTGGTGATGGCTGGCAATTCTTGAAATTGTTTGGCTTATGGCAGCATACTCCAATTTCTGCCTGTCCGCAGTTTTTTTTCTGGAGACACAAATCAATCCATAATTACCTATTGTTATTGCTAGTCACCATCAAGTTGATTCCTACTCATAGCGACCTTATATACAACAGAATAAAACTTGCCTCGTCCTGCATCATCCTCACAATCGCCAGCATGTTGAAGTTCATCATTGTGGGTACTGTGCCAACCCATTTCACTGACGGTCTCCCAAGCCCTTGTTGGCCCTCTACTTCACCAAACATGATGTCCCCCTTTAGTGATTGATCCTCTCTGATGACATGTCCAAAGCAAGTGAGTTGAACAATGTTCTGTTGCGATCCATAAGGGGTTCATAGGCTAATTTTTAGAAATAGATTGCGAGGCCTTTCTTCCTAGTCTTAGTCTGGAATCTCTGCTGAAATCTGTCCACCATAGGTGATCACGCTGATATCTGAAATACTGGTGGCATAGCTGGCAGTATCATAGCAAACTGACAAACTGGTGGAATTAGGTAATTGATTCTCCTCATTTTACAGAAGAAACATTAGGACCGAAATAACGCCATATGGCTTGATCTCTTTCCAAGTAGGACAACATACCACTCTGTTTAGAAAAAGATAAAAGGCTATGATGGCCATGTGTGTAAACTTCTAGCCCTGCACACTGGAAGTGTGTGTTCCTGCACGCTAATTAATGTGGATAACTAGTGTCCTGGACCCTGAATGCTAAAATGTGTACACAGTCACCTTAGGGAAGGAGTAAGGGCAGGTGTAAAGAGAAAATTTAAGAGATGTGATAAGGAAACAGGAACTCGGAGATGTTTCTCTTCTCAGAGACAGATTAGGGTTTTGGATGTTAGTTTTCTTTAGGTTTTTGGTTAGTTTTATTTAATTTGGTGGAACTGTGGTCATATGCTCTACCAAGAGAGACTAGCATAAGAGATTCAATATAAGAAGCATTATAGCAATAATTGTGATCTTACAGTATCTTCTTACTAAAGTCAGTTCCACATACCTTGCAAAGTAACATAAAAAAAAATTTTTTTTTGAAAGACTTAATTGAAAATAAGCCACAATCAGCTTAAAGTTAAAACAGAATAGTCTTCTATGTTATTTCTTAATAACCAAACTCTCTAATGTTTTCCTAAAAAAGCAAGGAAATTTTTACAAGGAATCTTTACTGGTTAAGAGACTAGAGATTTTTTTAGAGAAAAGATACAAAGTCTGACTGACAGAATGAAGCCTCTGGGAAACAGAGGGGGAAATTTAAGGGGCTGTTGAGTTTTTTCTCTCCTTAGAGTTTATCCCAATCAGGTAGAAAGGAGTACAGAACCTTCTAGAATGAGTATACGTGGTGAACAAGGGCCCCTTTGCTGTGGAGACTGATTCTAAAACACGGCATTTGCTCTCTAGGTTACAAAAGAAGTGGTTGGGAAAACCTCTGATATTGTTCCCTTCTTAGCTTTTGATACTGTCCTCTGTGCTGTTTCTCAGGTCTTAGCCAATTTTGACCCCTATTGTCTTTAATCTCCCTGTCATTACTCTGTTCTTCTTTTATCTTGCTAATTTCCTTTACTATTGTTAATTATTAAATTAGTAACTTTTTTGCAAATCTTAGTTGAATTTCAGAACATTAAACACTTACAGGAATCAATCTAGAAAATAAATCTATTTAAAAAAAAAAAGGAACATAAAGAGCTTATTGTTGTTATGTGCTGTCCAGTCAGCTCTGACTCATGGTGACCTTATGTATAACAGAATGAAACATTGTCCAGTCCTGTGCCATCTTCATGATCGCTGATATATTTGAGTCCATTGTTGTAGTTATTGTCTCAATCCATCTCATTGAGCATTTCCTTTGTTTTCACTGAGCCTCAACTTTAGCAAACATGATGTCCTTTTCTAGTGACTGGTTTTCGCTAATAATGTATCCAAAGTAAGTCAGCTGAAGTCAGACCATCTCGCTTCTAAGGAGCATTACAGCTGTACTTTTAAGACAGACTTTTTTTTTTTCTTCTGGCAGTCCAGGTATATCCAATATTCTTTGCCAACACCACAATTCGAATGCATAAACTCTTCTTCTTTCCTTTTCATTGTACAATTTTTGCATGCATATGAGGTGACTGAAAACACCACAGCTTGAGTCAGGTCACCTTAGTCATCAAAATGACAACTTTGCTTTTTAAAACTAGATGTGCTTGTGGTGGGTTCCCTATGCTGATCCTTTGTGAAGAATTCACAACTGCTTCCAGGAACCAGGATCACGGACTTTCTGGGTATCAAGCACTTTACAATGAGTCCAGGATCTGTTCTTTCCAATCATGGGTTTATGGCTGGTTGATCATTGAATCTAATTGTTTAATATATCAACTTCAGAAGAAACAATCTTGGAAAGAATGCTATAGATTTGTTTCTTTCTCATTTTTATTGAATCTGTTCATTTTTTTCTGTTCTATCTTCCTGTATCAGGAGTTTTTGATTGCAAGTTAAAGAAATCTATTGAACACAGTTTATAGTAAAAGGGTAGCAATTGGGGGTACAGTACTCAATTCCTTGGATAGCTATTGGCAAAAACCAAATGGACAAGGGACAAAAGAAGTTTTGGAAGCTAAAATCTGAATATAAAATTCAAAACCTGAGGTAGCTTTCCAGTTGTCACTTAAAAAGACTACAAGGTCAAATGTTCCTTTGTGTGTGTGTGTGGATTTCTAAGTTCATTTTCTGTGTATGTACGTCTACTCCCTGACTAAATTTAGTCTACTTATGAATAATTTCTCCTCTGATATTACGGTGGTTATCATGTGTCTTTTGGTTTCCATGGCCCTGACTCTGATCCCAACCCAATAGATATTTCAGCTCAGGATATCACTGACCAAACGCAGACCCCCATTCTCTTCCTTTCATTATTAAGAAAAAATCAAATAATTCACTTACAAGACAATTCAGTTGATAGGTGACTGCCTATCTTTGAGTAATCAGCTGCTACTGTAGTTGGGTCAAGTTATAAAAATATTACAACCTAGGACTACCATCTCAGCAGCTGCTATGGGCATAGTCATGTCTCAGGGAAGTAAGCAATAGATAGGGTAGACACTCAGTTATGTGCCTTGTATTACATTCATACATTCAGGCAATCAAGGATTTAGTGATAATACCAAAGGACCTATAGAATCTTCTAGCGGTTCTGAATGCTTCACTGATTTATTTAAGTACACCCTGTTTTTGTCCCCACTATTAATGGGGCTTTTTTATAGCTATGCTGAAAGTTTATTAAATAAATCAATAAATATCTGTATAAACTGAAAATTACTCCAAATAATCTGTATAAATAGATAAAAAGAAAAAAAATCTCTTAAGATTAATGGGGAAACTAGCATACTGAATATCAAAGCACATTGTAAATATACAATATATAAAAGTTTACAATGATATTTAAGTGAATTAGTATATTAATATTATTCATCAAAAATAATAAGTACATAATTAAACGGTATAGAAATATAAATATGACTCTAACATATGACCTCAACATGGATAACATGGATTTAATAAAAGGTTCCAGTCAAGAGACAACATCAATAATTATTTATTGTGTACATCTTACTTATATACAATATAGATATATGCTTGATTACTTATTGCTTTCAGTCTTTTATTCATTGAGAGCATATACAGGAAAACACTCAGCCTGGTGAATTTTCTAGACCATATCTGATAGTTCATATATACTGAAATATGTCAGTTTAGATGTCTAAGCATATCGATTTTAATTTTGAAAACATCATTCATAAGATGGTAAAAGTTCTATAAAATTTCTGCAATATTTAGTCAGAAATAGTTAACATTACAGATACAATTATCTTGCCAAAGTAAATACATACATGTATTCATTTAACACATATATATACACACACATATGTGCGTGTATATATTACTATGAAGCATACCACAAATTCTCTGTTGTATTAAATGAGATGAAATAGAAAATGTGACATTTTATACTAGAGTTATATTAAAAATTCTTAATCTGAAATTTATTTGAAATCTACCATTCTAAATAATCAACACGATAATCATTTTAGGAATCCAGCTTTTTTAGTAATTATCTTTGGAAAGACTAACACTTAAAATAAATGGATGGTATCAGCTATATAAATGCTTACAGTATATTATTATACTGCAAAATTTTATTCATAGCAGTTTTTGTACAGCCCAGTGCTTATAATTTGCTATAATTACCCCTCAAATAGAGCATTAAGTTTTATGACTTCATATTTTCCTTGACTAAAAGGCTTTATTACCATAACAATGCATAGAAAATGGAAATATTGATACCCATAACCTCTAAGTAATGTTTGCTTATTACTTAACGTGGGGATATGCAGCTTCATTCTAAATGAATCAGAATTAGAAAGTGCTAAAAGAGTTTTTTTTCCTCCCCCTTACATATTATTTCTACCCTAATAAGATTCTTAAAGAATAGAAACATTCTATTTTATTACGCATGGTTGTGTGTAACAAGGCAGGTGTCTCTGTTAATACATGAAATAAACAGAACAGTATTCTAATTTAAACCTTGGTTTCTTCTTTTCCACAGACCAATACCCTTTGTGGGAGCAAAGAAATTTATAGCCAAGCTCAGATCTATTAGGATCAAGACATAAAAGAAAAAAAAAAAGGTTTTTAGTGCAGAGGGAAATAACCTTCTACAATATTAATAAAGGCTCTCTATACTTACTATATTTCTTTGACCTATAATGTCAAAAATATAGATTACACCATTAAATCATACATTTCTAGCTTCACACCAAATTTTCGCCATTCGGCTTTATCACAAATGTGTCCAGATTTTTACAACATCTGGCACATTTATAGCAATTAGTTCTGGGCATGTTGTAATGCCACTAGTCTCAATTGCAAAGTCCAAGAATATACACAAATTATGATTAGTAATGATTTATTCAATGATGAAGTAATTCATCTTAGTCAAAGCCTAAAACTATAAGAGCTGACAGTTGTGATTTGTATTATTGTTTTCTTTGATAATATCAAGTTCTTTCAAAAGGTTAAACCAGATGGATACAAAAAAATGAAAAGCAGTTAAAACAAATACTGTGTCATAGTAAAGCATTCTTAGAAAGTATTTCTTTATACCTATGGGGTAAAAATGATGAAATTGTTCCAATTAAACCAATCTTTTTCAAAATAGGTGAGGAAAAATACAGTGCTTGGAACAGAGATATCTCATAAATTTTAATTAATTCAGTTTTATCACCAATTGTCTACAAGCCTCTGTCATTTATGGTGTATCCTATATGAAAACTTCATAAAAGATTTGGCATATGATTAACAATTATGATTTTTGCAAGAGCTGAACTATAACTCATGGTTTTCCTTTACCCCTGCATATTGCAACATCTTTTTCCTTCCTCTATACTATCTACAGTCTGTTTATGTTTCAAGTTCTGCAACGCACCTTTTTTTTTTTATTATTATTACTGTATTATTATTATTTTTTAATATTTTATTGTACTTCAGGTGAAGGCTTACAGAACA
>NW_004443950.1:5896092-5934714 GCF_000243295.1 Trichechus manatus latirostris
GTCCTGTTTCATTTTTCTGCAAATGGATATCCAGTTTTGCCAGCACCATTTGTTAAAAAGACTGTCTTTTCCCCATTTGATGGACTTTGGGCCCTTGTCAAATGCAACGCACCTTTTAAAATAAATTGCTTGGAGAATGTTTGCCCTGATCAAAGAGTATAGAATTAATTGTGTTTATTTTGGTCTAACTATCATTATTTTACAGCCCTGGTGGCATCGTGGTTAAGAGATTGTCTGCTAACCTAAAGGTCAGCAGTTCGAATCTACCAGCCACTCACTGGAAACCCTACAGGGCCGTTATACCCTGTCCTATAGGGGCGCTATGAGTTGAAATAGACTCGATGGCAATGAGTTTGGTGTTTTTTTAATATCATTATTTCACTTTTTGCTGATACTGGGAAATTATTAGTTAAGTGTCCATATCCTGTATATTCTGTATTGCCCACAGTATTGAGTATAATACCAAATCATGGTGACCTCATGTATTTCGGAGTAGAATTGTGCTCCATAGGGTTTTCAGTGGCTGATTTTTCGGAAGTTGATAGCCAAGCCTTTTTTCCAGAGGTGCCTCTGGGTGAACCTGAAACTAGTATCTTTTGGTTAGCAGATGAGTGCTTAATCATTTGCATCACCCAGGGGCTCCTCTGAGGCACATGGTAGGTGCTTAAAAAATGGTTGATGTTCTGTACTGAAAAGGACATGGGTGCAATGGTTCATTCTGGTACTTCTTCAGATGAGCAAGTTTCTTCTGATGGCAGAGCAGTAATAAACCATGCAGTGTGATCTCAGCCTTAAAAACCTATGCTCCAAACTTCTGCGCTCCTTTTCCATCCTGCATCTAGGCAGGGACATGAGACTAGTTCTCAACAATAGAATGAAAGCAGAAATGCTAAGTATCACTTACAGGTTACAGTGGTTAAGAAGGAGGTGTGCTTTCTCCATTCCTTCTTTCCAGCTGCAGAGGACCCATCGCTGGACTCAGGACCCTGGGAAATGGTTGAGCTGTAACAAGATCCCTGAACCATGATGCACCTGTTGGCATTGTAAGTTTGATACTAGTGTTTTTCTTTTCTAGATGAGGGAATTAAATCTCATTGAAATGGAATAATATGATGAATACTAATTTGTTAGTAGATGGAAGATACCTGATTCAGACTCAGTTCTGTCTGATAGAAATGTCTTTCAAATATACTGCTAACATTGTTTTTGGGAGACACAAATACATTTAAAGCAAATCAACTCTTACATGATCCAGATAATTGAGTCAATATTCTTTTTTGATAGTATTGATCTGGATAATTGTGATCTTATCCCATTTATACAGATGTGACCTCAAACTACGCTTATAACGATGGGTAAAATAAATCATTCCTCCCTCTGCGGTCACTGGTTTGTTGTTGTGTTTCTTTTCTTTGCTGTTTGTTTATCACCATCAGATTATTCTGCCTACAGAGAGGTAACGTTTTTTCTTGCTCGGTGTATCTATGATATCCATCTGTATAGGACCAACCAAGAAAAAAAATCTATAGATGAATCAATTATGTTAATTAAAGACAACAAGTGAAGAGCTTTTTTCAACCTGCATTGGTCTACTAACTACATGGGCCACACATGATTGGCATTTTCACCTTCCTGACAATTACATAAAGACCGAAGATAATTGTGTCATTATAGATTCTGGCTACTCAGATAGCTCCGCTCCTCCTCGAGTGTGTGTACTTGCTTATGCATAGACACATGAAAGTATCACCCCTCTTCTTTTGTTCATTATTTCAGGCAATACTCTCAGTCATATCCAGATACCAAAAACATGGGTGCCATTCTCTCTTTTTACCTCTATCTTGTCAATTTAATTCCATAATGGTTCTCAAATGCCCTTTACCTCCATCTTGTCAATTTAATTCCATAATGGTTCTCAAATGTCACACACACAATGCACACTATGTGGCATGCTTTAATTCAAAGCCTTACTAGCTTTTGCCAGTATTATAATTGCCACCTTCTGTACTCAGATGTGTTACAAATCCATCCTCTATAACTTCTGAGTAGAATTTCTAATTAAAAAATGTGGTCACTAAAATCTCTTGCTAATAATTAGTTGTTCATATGATTTCTCCCCACTTCTAGTTGTTGTTAGGTGCTGTCGAGTGGGTTCCAACTCCTAGCAACCCTGCATACAACAGAATGAAACACTGCCCAATCCTGTACCATCCTCACAATTTTTACTGTGTTTGAGCCCATTGTTGCAGCCACTGTGTCAATCCATCTTATTCAGGGTCTTCCTTTTTATCGCTGACCCTCTACTTTACCAAGCATGATGTCCTTCTTCAGGGACTGCTCCCTCCTGATAACATGTCCAAAGTATGTGAGACGAAATCTTGGTATCCTTGCTTCTAATGAGCATTCTGGTTGTACTATTTCCAAGACAGATTTGTTCATTCTTCGGCAGTCCATGGTATATTCAATATTCTTTGCCAACACCATAATTCAAAGGTGTCAATTCCTCTTTCATCTTCCTTATTCATTGTCCAGCTTTCACACTTAGATTACTTCATTTTAGGCCCCATTTCTTAACTATCTTTGATGCTTCCATGCCTAAAATAGTGTTAGTCCTTAGTGGTACCTGCCAATAAGAGTCTCTTCAAAGGGAATTCTGCAATTCATTTTACCAGAACATGTCTTTAGTTTTAAAACCATATTACCCTATCCAATTCTATTAAGTTAACGAACGTACAACTTCCGTAATAGTTTAACTACCCCAGCCTGCAAGCTCTGGCATTGGTTTCCATCAACTAGAATCTATATAAGACACTTTTTGGCAAAGGCAGAACTTAACTATTTTTAAAGTTATATTGCTGCCAATGCTTTTCTGTTTATCCCTTTTTATATTTCATATGAGGAGCCCTGGTGGCACAGTGATTAAAGTGCTCAGCTGCTATCTGAAAGTTCACTGGTTTGAACCCACCAGCCACTCTATGGGAGAAAGCTGTGACAGTCTGCTTCCATAAAGATTACAGCCTTGGAAACCCTATGGGGAAGTTCTGCTCGGTCCTATAGGATCACTGTGAGTCAGAATCGACTCGAAGGCAATGAATATAGTTCATTTGTTTTTGTCAGACTACAGTGCTTTCTAACATAACAGCTTCTATTACTTACTTTATTTTGTCCTCAACTTGTATCAAGGTATTTCTAGAGTTCTTGTTTTCTAATTCTTCCTTTATTTCTGATCTGTAGGGAGTCTACATCCTTAGCTTTCCTTTTCCTAGACTCACTTAGTTATCAATCACTGTAATGATGCAATCGTCTATTGCTGTTTACTGATGCTCTAGATTTTAATATGAGGGTGTATGACCTCCATAGAGACCAAACAGTTGGTGTCACCTGGTACTGTAGAAGTTGATGAAGCAATTAAGCTGACTCTTATCTTGGGAACGTCAAGTGGAGTTTTAAAAGGAAGCAGCAGCCAGTTACAATTCCAGAAGTTACCTGCACCAGGAATTATGGGAGTTTCAAGGCATTGTCACTGAATTAAAACTGGAACAATTGAAATTTGAGGCACTAAATTGAAAAGGAAGTTGGAAAAGCTCAAGGTCATAAAATAATTTGAAAGAAAATCAGACTTCTATTCAAGCGCCATATTTGAAAGAAGGCACCCATGGCCAAGTTCAGGGTCATAGGTATGAGAAGTTTAAGAATTCCTTGAGTTAATTTAGAAAGGTCAGGGATTCTGTGATATAGGAATTAGCTAAAAGATGGTTTACTTTCCCCTCTTCTTGCCTGTCACAGGAGCCTGTACGTGATGACCAAACACTGAAAAAGGAGTTTTTATTCAGAGGCTATAAGTTGACTAGGAACCAGACAGTCCAGTGTGTTAACTGGAGCTGGAAAAAAAGTTCAGTCAACAGTCACAGAAATCACCAGAGTAGAGTTCTCCTCATCTGCATATTCATTTTTTTTTAAATTTGGCCATCCATATTTTATCATATCACCACCACCAATAGCATCTTAAAGCTAACACCAGGCACCTGCCACATATGTTTTGGCTCTTAGACGCATGGACAATGATAACAAGGAAGATGATGTTTTATCATGAAAGTGAAGCAACCTGGCATGTTTTTGTCATATGAAGGGCCATTATCCCTTTATGTGGGGTTCCCTAAGGAGTGTCTATTTTCCCAGGAAGAAAATCTTATGCATAGTTATGGATAATCAGTTTCAAGAAGAGCACAATGGTCCAGAAACATTCTTTTCATGTGTGATTGTTCACAATTCTCCATCACAGTTGAAAAAACCTTTCTTCCTGGTTTTGTACAGCACTGAATATACTGTCAGTAAGTCATGAAAATTTCTGCAACTTTCTTCCCTTTCTATTCTTCTGCCATGCATTACATGTCAACATAGTCAGTGAATGAGACAAGTTAGACATATTACATCAGGAGACTAAATTCTCTAGGGTTGATGATATCCTTAGGGCAAGGCACTCGATATTCTGACAGGTGCCTTTCTTAAATTAGACTTCTCCTGTGTTCCACATTCTCTGTAGCCACTCAGGAGCAGAGGCAGTTGGATCAGATTGATTTTTGGACTGCTATCAAATATAAATAACAATTAACTCTCATGTCAGCTTCTAGCAGGCAAGTAAGATTGCAGAATGTCTGTACCTCAAGAAAGAATAAAGACATCCTCCTTTCGGCTGAACGATATAAGAGAGCTGTATGTCAGAATTGGAAAGATATTTCTACAACCTCACTGAAAGCCTCCACCGTTATAAAAGGCAGACCTCTAATTCTTATTGCAGGTATATTTACAACAGAAAGATCTCTTTAGGGTCCCAAGTCCTTAGCATGGCATAAAAAATGCCCCATCCCAAGCGACCTTTGTGGCCACTTCTCTAGCTAGGATTCCCATATGCCGTATGTTCTAGAAAAATGAATCATTGTCTTCTGATCTTGCTACACAATTCCTACCCATAATTCTTTTCTCATATTTTTCTCTTCTTTTGAGATGCCCTAGTCCTTATTTCAAAATTGACTATTTGTATCATTAGATATAGATTCAGCTGCAAGTGAAGAAAACAAACAAACAAAAAAAGTGGCCAGAACAGATTAATGTTTATATCCTTCTTACATATAGTAGCAGTCTGGGACTGCTAATTTATGCCCATGGATATCAAAGACCCAGGTCTTCTCCCTTGTGGGCATGCCATCTTCCCAATATGCCTTTTATCTCGCCTTATAGTTCAATATGGCTGCTCGCCGGACAGCCGCCAGAACTGGAGGGAAGGAAGGAATGTGTCCCTACTTTGAGTACACTTCCCAGAACTTAGCACATAACACTTAAATTCCATGTTATCATATCTTCATTACATCATCACTAATAAGGTATAAAAAAAGTGTAATCTTCCTTCTTGGTGGCCATGTGGCAGCTAACTTGGTTGTGTTATTGAGAAGGGAACAGAGAATGGGACTAGAGAACAACTACAAGACTCTGCCCAACTCTTTGGTGAATTTTTACTTATACATCAAACCCACCTAAAATAAACATGACTGCTGTCAACATTTCCTGGTCCCTGTATTCAAATAGAAATTTGTTAATATATTATTTTAGAGTACCACATTTTTAAGCAAATACGGTGCTCGTTATACATTTTTGCCAACCGTGCAATTGCGGCGCATTATTTTCCAAGGCACACTAACCTGTTGTCATCTAATTGATTCTGACTCACAGCCACCCTATAGAACCACTGCGCCACTAGAGCTGTGCATTTTATGTGTGTGTGCACATTGTTTATGTGGGTGTGCTATTCGTGGAAAATAATATCCAATTCATTTCAGTAAATCTTGATTATCCATAAAAATACAAGAAATCTGGACTATAAAGGAGGTAAACATTTTGTCTGGCTGTCAGATATGAGACCTTGCTCTGGGAAAAACACATACACACGCACGCACGTCACAAACACAAATGCTCTGAAATTCAATTTCTTCATCTAAAAAATAAATATTAATTACTTTCCTGGCTTTTTCTTGCGATTTTAGAGATGCTTAACATGAGATATGAGATATTATATGAGAAACTGCTTTTTAAACTTTAGATTGTATACAAATATTAATTATCCTTCTTAAGCAATGGCCAAGTAAAGGATGAACACTAGAACATATCAGTTTTATGACTCTCTTAGGGTCTAAATGAAAAAAGCAATCAAAATTCTGTTAATTCCCTCAAGGATCAAGAAGTCTAGCATTACATGATTTTAAGTTCCCCTCAAAGATCCATTCATTTATGCAACAAATACTTTTCCAGCATCTATCATGCACTGGACATTAATTTGGCCCTGAGCTATAGCAGATATTAAGACACATAGAATTCTTGAACTCATGGAGTTTAGAATTGAATGGATAATAAATATTCTAGTAATGGTGCAAATAAATATAAAACTACTCTAAGATGGAAAAGTGCAAAGTATTATAAGAAATTTGTAAAAATGGAAGATACAACACTGAAGGTCAGTGAAAAAGAGGAAGACCCTCAACAAAATGGATTGACACACTGGCTGCAACAATGGGTTCAAACATGGCAATGATTGTGAGGATGGCACAGGACCAGGCAATGTTTCGTTTTCGGTTGTACATAGGGTCACTAGGAGCCAGAAAAGACTTGATGGTACCTAACAACAACACTGTAGTGGGATGTGATAAATAATGGTTTTCTACAACTATGATGTTTTAGTAGAATCTGAAGGCTAGGAAGGCATTAACTATGCAAAAAGGAACATAAGTGGAGAGCAAAGGACAAGTGCAAATTTCAGGAAGAGGAAGAAACATGTGCTAAGACCTTGAAGAGAGAAAGTATGGGTGTTTAAAGAAATTGACACTTTCATTTAACTATTCTAAGCCACAGTTGCCTAGTTAATTAAATAGAAATAATAACAAAAGCCCTAATCTCTTGAGGGGGAAAAAATTATAAGATTAACTTTTTAAATAATGTAATGCTACACAAATGAGCTATTCTGCTTATCTAATATATGTGATAGGGGACGGTGGTGGCTCAGTGGTAGAATTCTCATCTTTCATGCTGGAGACCTGGGTTTGATTCCCAGCCAATGCACCTCATGTGTAGCCATCAACCATCTGTCAGTGGAGGCTGCGTGTTACTATGATGCTGAGCAGGTTTCAGCAGAGCTTGTTGACTAAGTTAGAGTAGGAAGACAGACTAGGAAGAAAGACATGGCGATCTACTTCCAAAATTAGCCAATGAAAACTCTATTGATAACAATGGTCTGATCCACAACCGATCATGAAGATGGCTCGGGACCAGGTAGCATTTTGTTTTATTGTGCATGGGGTCACCATGAGTTGGGGTCAACAGCTGCTATCAAGCACAAAAATTAAAGTTATAAAGTCGTAGGTGGCTTATGCTTGGTTACATGATTTTCAACCTCCCTGCTTTGCCCCGTAAAGCAGAGTTAGTGTTTTACTTTGACTATACCAAATGGTTCCATCTCTTTTTAATAGAAAGGAAAAAATAATATCTAATTCTGGAAAGAAAAATAAGAGAAACTATCAATCCCAAAAATATACATACAAGCCCCATTATTGGTGATATCTGAGGACAAACTGCTCCCAAGCTTTAAATAATTATGTTCATCTTGTTTATTTGCAAATGTTGGTGGAAGTAAGTGAGGTCTAGGAAACATATTTTCAAACATTATACCAGGATCAATTATCTAGCTCTGTATTCCCAGCTAGTCTTGTGACATTTGTGTCTGACACAGCACCATCAGGTATCACTGTGACCTCTACCGGAGAACCACATTGCACTGGAATCTATTTAGCAGGATAGGCTTCATGTCACTGTGAGAAATACATTTGATCACCACTGGGTATTAAAGTTGTTCATAGACCACACATGGACAATATGCTGTGCCCCGAAGACCTTTAGCTCTCTTGCTGTGATTAATTGCTTCTAAATTTAACATGAATGGGAGAGTCAGAAACCCCAAGGTGCCATAACTTTCAATTCAAAATAAAACTCAGTTTTTCTAATCACTTTTAAGAAGGTGGCATGTTATTCAGAATCAACAATTATAATGTATATTCCTACTATGCAGAAGGTGAGCGCTCAGGTGTCTTCACATGGTTTGTCTGACTTAATATTCCCCACAAGCCATGTCATTGATCAGATCAAAGATTATGATTCTAATTTTTCCTCTAAGGAAACAGAAATTTGGAAATACTAAATAGCTTCTATAAATCACATACCTTAGAAGAAGCAGAGCCAGAAATTCAAGTTAAATCTACCTTATTCCACATCCAGTGTTTGTTATCTAATAACCAACTACCCCCTCACCCTGCCACTATCCCTCACGTTCCTACTCCCATACACATCCTACTCAAAATTACACAAAGATTGACGAGAAGGTGTAACAGACTTTACTACTTCTGTCATAAATGTCCTTCTTGAAGCCATGACCCCTTAGGTTAAATCGAGAAGAAAGAACCTGTTTGACTTACATAATGGGTTTTTTTTAAATTGACGTTCTGAAATTTGAAACAGATCTCCATCCTAAATCTTGAAGGAAAGTTTACATACTATCTTCAGCCACAATAGGAGGTTTTCAATGTCTCCTCCTTGGGAATCGCTATTCAAATATTTACTTGCTCAGGACTTCTTGACATCTAAAGATCTACAACATCACCAATTAAGTTATCCAAATGTCAGACAGCTCTAGCCATTTCAGTCTTCCAGGTACCTATTTTAATTTTTCTGTTTCCTCTCTGTAGCATATAACATTGTACATCAAATGTCTAAAATAATATAGATTTTATGAATCAGATGAGGGAGTTACTATTCTTATTAATGTAGACTATTAGAAAAAGTAGAAAGAAGAGATATGAAGGATGTGCTCTTAAAACCTCCCACAAACCACAGTTAATATATTTCCAATGAAAATGGCTGGAATTTCCGCTTTCCTACCAATAGGACATTGCCATGTGGCAATAGTAGTAATAACATGAACAATTCCCATGTCTGCCTGTTTGGAAAAGTTTTGTTTCAATTTTTTTTTTTTTTTTTTTTTTAATTTGAAGTTATTTTCATTGTTGTTATTGTTAGGTGCCGTCAAGCGGGTTCCAACGCATAGTGACCCCCTGCACAACAGAATGAAGCAGTGTGAGGTCCTGTGCCATCCTCACAATGGTTTCTAAGTTTGAGCCCATTGTTGCAGCCACGGTGTCAATACATCTCCTTGAAGATCTTCCTCATTTTCACTGGCCTTCAACTTTATCAAGCATGATGTCTTTCTCCAGAGACTAGTCCCTCCTGATAACATGTCCAAACTATATGAGATGAAGTCTCGCCAGCCTCACTCCTAAGGAGCATTCTGGCTGTACTTCTTCCAAGACAGATTTGTTTGTTCTTCTGACAATCCATGGTATATTCAATATTCTTTACCAGCACCATAATTCAAATGCATCAATTCTTCTTCTGTCTTCCTTATTCATTGTCCAGCTTTTGCATGCATGTGAGGTGACTGAAAATACCATGAATTGGGTCAGGCACACCTTAGTCCTCACAGAGACATCTTTGTCCTCACAGTGATATCTTTGCTTTTTAACATGTAAAGAGGTCTTTTGCAGCAGATTTTTTCCAATGCAATATATCATTTGATTTCTTGACTGCTGCCTCCATGGGGATGGATTGTGGTCCAAGTAAAATGAAATCCTGGACAACTCGGCTGCTAATCAAAAGGTTGGTGGTTCCAACCCAACCAGTGCCTCCTCAAGACAAAGACCTGGCAATCTGCTCCGGTGAAGATTACAGCCTAGAAACCACTATGGGGAAGTTCTGCTCTGTCGCATGAAGTTGCTATGAGTCAAAAGTCTACTCAATCACACACAACGATAATAAAAACACGGCAAAGAATGTCTTCTGAGTGAGAAAGGACCAGCAAAGTAATTGGGAACTGTGTTATGGGAGAGTAAACCAAAGACTTTGTAAGGTAAGAGCTAGAAAAAACAAAACCAAGAGGAAGGGAGGTTCTGGGCAAATGCCCACACCAGAACCACACTACTCTGATACGGTTTGGATCTCACAAGCAGGGTCTTCAACTTCAACTACAAACCTGTTATTCAAAGTGTGGCCAACAGACCAGCAGTGTCTGCTTATCTGGGGATTTGTGTGAAATACAGAATCTCAGGCCCCAGTCCACAGCGACTGAATCAGATCCCCAGGTGAGTCATAAAAACATAAAAATTAAAGAAATGCTAAACTAAACTGCCTCTATTTGAATTAAACAACCCTGTTACTTCATCAAGCATTTTCTCCTTGCTTAATCATAACTACTAGTTACTCAAACAAAAAACTTGGACCACTCACAGCTCTCTCTTCCCAGCTTTTATAGCTATCAATAAATCCTATCTACTTTGAAATAGCTTTATATGAACTTTCTTTATCACGTTGGCCCTGGTTCCATTGTCATGACGTTAAACTGGGCCCTCATTTTTTAACTGAACTCTTGCAAGCGTTCTTCAAACTGTTCTCTGTACCTCCCATGTCTCCTCAGAGTGATGGTTCCTAAACACAGACTCCATCATCCCCCCATATGCATAGAAATTTATATGGTTATCTATTGAATAAGGAGCCATGGTGGCAAAGTGGTTAAGAGCTCAGCTGCTAACAAAAAGGTCAGCAGTTCAGATCCACCAGTCGCACCTTGCAAACCCCATGGGGTAGTTCTACTCTGTCCTATAGGTTTGCTGCAGGGTCACTATGAGTTGGAATCCACTCAACAGCAATAGATTTTTTTTTTCTTAATTGAATAAAGAATACAATGGAAACTTCCTAATGCAGTACAAATGAACGTTCGTAATCCCTCCTCATCTCTCAAAACTGCTTTCTAAGTTGGCTTTGCTGCAGCCTGCCTTGTCTGCTGATTGCTCCTTCAGTGTCTTTTGCTTTCGCAGCTAAGGGTTTTTGCACATTCTATTCTGTCCACCTATTTGGGCCATTTCGTGGGTGGCTTTAAAGTAGACTCTGAGCAATAGCCTGGTATGCAGGTAGTTTATTTTGGAGTTGATCCCAATAAATAGAAGTGACAGAGATGGCAAATTGCGACAAGAAATATGAAAGAAATTAAAACCAACAAAGGAGAAAACAATGGAGGGTGTGTCTATGGTTAGCTCTGGTTGCCTTACAGGAAGATAAACATTTATCTATTCATGTCCATCCCCAATGGCGGAGATCACCATGGAGGGCTATAATTTTCTTGATTTTGACCTACTCCAAGGCAGGGCTGAGCAGTCTTCCACAACTAAGTAAAGCAGAAAGATGTCACCCTATGGCAGGATCGTGATGTGGAGCATGGGCAACGGTGCTTAGATGATGCACCTCAGCTGTGCTGAATCCAGGCGAGTCCAGGCATTGTGGTGCAGTGCATCACAAAGGCAGACTGCATGCTCCCAACACACTGAAGAATTTGGGTATTTACACTCCCTGGGTAAGCATCCTTGCTGAAAAAGATACCACCACAATCATGGTATTATAGCATAAGCACTAAATATATCCCCCTTGTGAAAATTAGCCAATGAAAACCTTATGGATCACAACAGAACATTGTCTAATTCACTTAATTTGGACATGTTCTCAGGGGTGATCAATAGCTGGAGGAAGATATCATGTTTGTGAAGTAGAGGACCAGGGAGGAGAAGGGAGACCCTCGACAAGATGGATTGGCACAGTAGCTGCAACTATGAACGCAGACATACCAGCGATCATGAGAATGACACAGGACCAGGCAATGCTTTGTTCTGTTATACAAATGGTTGCAATGAGTTGGAGTCAATTCCACTGCAGTTGTCTATCTATCTCTATGTATGGCCACCCTTACTAACCAGTTACTGCTCTTCAGGATATAACCAGAGATCCATTTCTCAGGGCATATTCTGGGCCCAGGTACCAAAGGCTCTTCTTTCTCAAGCCCTAGATTCACAGTGTCCCTTCTTGATCTCTGGTGAGTAAGAACCCAAGAGTTTTAACAAATAACTATGAAGAATTTTTTCCACCTCCGTCTTAGTTTGAGTGGCCTCAGAAAAGTACCCTACAACAAAGGATTTGAATGTATGTAGTATATTTGGAAGTGATTCCAGTGAACATTGTTAGGAGTTTAGGATCACGAGCCAGAAAAGGGAGAAAGCTAAAACTTGGTGTTTTATCAAGCAAGTTACCCATAGGTAATTAGAACTTAATCCTATTGCAAAATTCTAGAAAAAAAGTACAAACTCTTGCCTCAGAGTTGTCTCACTTAAGAGGAGAAGGAGCTGAGATATTTATACACCAACTCTTGTCGGTCATTGGTTGAAGGCTGCTCCTGTTGTTTTAGGTGCATCAAGGCAATTCTGACTCATAGAGATCCCACGTGACAGAGTAGAACTACCCTATAAGGTTTTTTTGGCTATAGTCTTTATGGAAGAAGATCTCCAGGTCTTTCTCCCACAGAGTTGCTGGGTGGGTTCAAAGAACCAACCTTTTGATTATCAGCTGGGTGCTTAATAGTTTGCACTGCCAGGGCTACTGGGCGGAGATAATGCTCCAGCACTTCCATCTTGCCATGCATATAGTAGTTGTTATTGTGTGCTGTTCAGTAGATGCAGATGCAGGTTAATACCAACCCTATATGACAGAGTAGAACTGTTTACCAGGGTTTCCTAGGCTGTAATCTTTATGGGAGCAGATCACCAAATCTTTTCTCCCGCTGAGTGGCTGGTAGGTATCAATCACTGACCTTTCTGTTAGCAGCCAAGCACTTAACCATTGTGCCGCCAGGGCTCCTTGCATATAGTAATCCCCTATAGCTAAAGGAAGCCCTCAGGCAGGAAGTTGCACATGCTCATAGTTGTAAGTTGGTAGCATAAAATCAAATGAGAACGTGACAATTAGTAACGGTAGGCACAAACTATCTGTAACAAGCACCAAATAACTCTTGCTCCTAAGACCTGGGCTAAATTTCTTTCTTTTTTTTGTTTTATACTTTAGACGAAAGTTTATAGAACAAACTAGCTTCTCATTAAACAGAATTGTACACATATTGTTTTATGACATTGATTAACAACCCCACTACATGTCAATACTCTCCTTTCTTGACCTTGGGTTCCCTATTACCAGTTTTCCTGTCCCCTCCTCCCTTCTAGTCCTTGCCCCTGGGCTGGTGTGCTCCTTTAGTCTCATTTTGTTTTATGGGCCTGTCTAATCTTTGAATGAAGGGTGAACCTCAGGAGTGACTTCATTACTTAGCTAAAAATGTGTCCAGGGGCCATACACTCAGGGTTTCTCCAGTCTCTGTCAGGCCAGTAAGTCTGGTCTTTTTTTGTGAGTTAGAATTTTGTTCTATATTTTTCTCCAGCTCTGTCCAGGACCCTCTACTGTGATCCCTGTCAGAGCAGTCAGTGGTGGTAGCCGGGCACCATCTAGTTGTACTGGACTCAGGCTGACAGAGGCCGTGGTACTTGTCTTTGGACTAATCTTTCCCTTTTGTCTTTAGTTTTCTTCATTCTCCCTTGCTCTCAAAGAGGTGAGACCAGTGGAGTATCTTAGATGGCTGCTCACAGGTTTTTAAGACCACACACACTACTCACCAAAGTAGAACGTAGAACATTTTCTTTATAAACTGTTATACCAACTGAGCTAGATGTTCCCTGAGACCATGGTCCCCACAGCCCTCATGGGCTAAATTTCTTAATGTTTACAAAATATTATTCAATTATTCTTTGCCGAATGAGGGATATTTCCTTCAACCTGTTTTACATACATCCTGGAAAAATTAATCTTACTAACCTAATAGATACACAACTAAAAACAAAGGCCATTCACATATTTCTTCAAAGAACAAGGAAGATGTTTTTTAAGGGACATTCTCTGTCTGTTCCTTTGGCTTAACACTGCTGGCAATCTCTTTTGCTAAATTCAGTTAAAAACAAAAAAGCAAATTAATTCCTAGTGGAATACTCATGTTAGGACACTCTGCTGTACATATTTCAAAAATTATTTGAGTTTATTTGTGAAGACATCATAGGAGTGGTATCACGGATAAGGAACACCAGTTATTTACCCTTCCTCATCTAGGTTCTAACCAAAGCAGAACAGATAGCAGATGCCATATGGAGATTTCAAAAGTATCCAATTCATTAGTGGAAAAGCTGTAATGAAAAATATGACTTGTGCATGAAGCAAAAATGGTACTTCCTACTCCTCTCTCCTCTGCTCCTCTTCTGCTCAATCCTCCAACCAGACTGAAGAAACCAACCCCCTCTGAGAAGCCAAGCTTATTTTACAGCTAATCATAGACAAGGAAACTAGCCAAGAGAGGACATAGAAACTACAGATCTTGGCTTGGCTGTATATAGCACAAAAACTGGAAGCCTGAGAGAAGCCATGGCATCCAAAACAATCAAGACCTAGAGTGTTTCATCTGAGTAGGAACCTTAAGTCAATTCCAAAGCCAGTGGAGAAAATATGTCTAATGAATGTCTGGTTGTCACCTATCTATCCATCTCTTCTGCCTTAGAGAGAGACAAGCGAGAAAAGAGGAAGAGTCAAAATCTTCCACCCAGGAACAACTTCTTTAAGATTAAATGCAGGAGAAAACAACTTGCTCAATAAAAGCTCACCTCTGTAGAGGAGTGAAAGTGGAGAGCATGGGAAAAAGAGACTGTAAGGATGTGCCATAGAGAGAAAACTAGAGTCTGTAGTAGAAGGTTAACTAGACTGCCTTGAAGGACTTTATTTTCAATTCTGTTGAACCAGGAAAGACACAAGTGTTGGCATCTGAATATGTGGCTTTATTTCACCTCCATTACATATATACCTTATGATCTTGAGCAATTCATGTAATCTCTGATCTTAGTTTGAGAGTCAATAAAATAGATTCTTAAAGGCTGTTTATGTAGATGAGTGCTGTTGAAACCAGGTCTGAAGATCTCTAGGGTTTAATGGGGGAAAAAAAAAAAACAGTTGCCATAGAGTCAACTCAGACTCATGGCAACCCCATGTGTGTTACAGTAGAAGTGTTCTTCATAGGGTTTTCAATGGTTGATTTTTCAGGAGTAGATTGCCAGGCCTTTCTTTAGAAGAGCCTCTGGGTGAACTTGAACCTCCGACTTTTCAGTTAGTAGCCAGTGCATAAATCATTTATACCACCCAGGGACTCCACAGAAGTTCCTCAGAATTCATTTAAGGGGATGGGAGCAATAGCAAATGATTAGGGCCTCAGGTTCCCCAGTCTTTCTCTATCCAAAATAGACTCTGTTTTACTGTTAGGATCACAGACTAGTTTCAACAACAATAACAGAAAAAGTTATGGGGAAACATTTTTTTCTCCTAAAAAATGTTTGAAAAATTCCTCAGATAATACATGAGAAATCTGCTCTATGATCTCTGTATCATTATACAAATACTATTTACAATTCACAGCTTTCTAAGATAGGCTGTCATGCACATAAAACAACCCATTGTTCAAAATTAATGACTTTTTTAAAAATGCAGTAACACTATAAAATTATTTGGAATTTCTGCCTTCTAGCATTTCCCATGCAATAATAAATACTTCCTTTAAAATAGGTTCTCTAATGTTCATGTACAACTACCAGAGTTTTAAATGTTAATACATAAATGTAAAATGGAAACAGAGGACTTTCAATGTCATATATTTTTTTTATGATCAAGGGCAGTATTTTTAACCCTAGAAAGTATATTTTAAAAAATTACTTAGAGAACGTTGGCACACCAAATGTTAAAGTTGGTGGCATGTTTAGAAATTATCTAGTGTTTATTTTAATTATTTTTATGATAAACAGAAACAAATTATCCAGATTAGGAAAGTTCATTCATTTATTTTTCTACTTATTCAGCAAATATTTATTCAGACCTTATATAATGTTTTACCCACACTGCTATGTAACACAGAAATACGATGATTACCAAACAGTCCCACCCTGAGAGCTCTCAGCCTAGAGAGGAAACACACATGAAAAACTAATGTATTAGACACCCTTCAAAGAGTTATAAAGCAGGTATAGGGGTCATGGGGAATGGATAAACAGTACGGAGGAGTCTTGGATGAAACTGTAAATTGGCTGAGTAGTCAACAATCTAAGAATAGAAATGAGGCCTCCTGACATTCCTCACTATGGAAACTGACAGCTAGGGAAACTTTAGGACCCACATGTATAGTCAGGGATATTTCTTTTTCTAGTCGGGGTTCTTCTGAACACTTTTTCCCATGCTAACTAGTTGCCATTGAATCGACTCCTACTCGTGGTGACACAATGCGTGTCAGAGTAGAAATGTGCTCCACAGTGTTTTCAATGGCTGTCTGTTTGACAGTAGATTGCCAAGATTTTCTCCCGAGGCACCACTGGGTAGACTCAAAGTTCCAACCTTTCAGTTAGCAGCCAAGAGGATTAAATATTTGCACCACCCAAGGACTCCTCCCATGCTACAGGCTTGCAACATTCCAACTCTCTAGAGCTGCCCTCAGCTCTAGCTGACTATGGAATGAGAGGCAATGTGCATAACAAGCTCCTTATTTACTTTCTTTCTTTCCGAAAGAACCTCACTCACTTCTTGGTTTTGAGGCTTTTTTTCTTTTTTTTCCTAACAAAAATTGGAAACTACAGAGAATTATAAAAATAAATAAATAAACGAAATGAGAAACTGGCTCAAATTCTGGAAAAGTTAAACTCTACAAACCTAGTCTTTAGTCTACGTTCCTGGATTCACTCTTTTAGATTGTTCCATGAATCCTGGTATATTCCTAATTTTCATTTATTAAGCCTAAGAGAAAGTTCAAAAAAGCAAAAATGCACACATCTCTTCTCTTAGCATTTGATAATTCTTAATTTTTTTAGGTTTTATAAGATTCTTCTACTATATATTTTTAGCAGAAATATTTAGGTAGGAACAAAATCTGTATACAAATTGTATAAAATTTTAGATGGATCTGTATTTGAATCTGATGGGATCTTCAGAATGAGGGTATCTGGATAATCCTTAATAATTTATATTTGACAGAATCTCAAGTTATGCCATTCTCATCTCAGTGTCCTTTTGTGACCCATGAAGCAGAGATGCCCTTAAAAGACTTTCCAGAGACCAGAAGAACTAAATGGTGCCTGCCTACCACCAATGACCACCCTGACAGGGAACACAACAGAGAGTCCCTGACAGAGCAGGAGAAAAGTAAGGTGCGGAACTCAAATTCTAGTTAAAAGACCAGAATTAATGGTCTGACTGAGACTACAGGAACCCTTGAAGACATGGCCCCTGGACTCTCTGTTAATCCAGAACGAAAACCATTCAGAAGCCAACTCTTCAGACAAAGATTAGACTGGACTATAAAACAAAATAATACTCATGAAGAGTGTGCTACTTGGTTCAAGCAGATACAAGAGACTAAATGGGCGGCTCCTGTCCAGAGGCAGGATAAGAAGACAGAAAGAGACAGGAGCTGGTTGAATGGACCCAAGAAACCCAGGGTGGAAAGGGGTAGCATGCTGTCACATTATAGGGATTACAACTAGTGTCACATAACAATATGTGTATAAATTTTTATATGAGAAAATTAACCTTTCACATAAAACACACACACACACACACAAAAGTGTTTCCAGTTCTGAGATCCTATGGTATTATACATATCTAAAGGATCATGCAGTCTTCTGCATGTTTGCTACTTACATTTATCAAGGTTCCTTGGGGTGCAAGAAATAGGGTTCCACAAAAGAACCCTCAAGGATATGTAAAATTAAGGTTTGTGGACTGGGCAGTGTTTTGTTCTTTTGTACATAGAGTTGCTATGAGTTGGAACAAACTCAAGGGCACCTAACAACAACACTTCAGTATATGTAAACAGTTTATCTGTTGTCCCAACATCCCATTCTAAAATACCATTTCACTCTCAGTAGTGTCCCTGTTTGGATGACGAATTATAGGTCACCCTTTCATCCAGGTGTTTGTGTATGGGGGTGTATTTTAAGGATACAGGGGAATTTAATAAGACTCAAAGGCTGAAAACATGTCTGGGAAGTCATGAGATACTGAGGCATATTCTCTCTCAGCTTTCGTCTTCTCTACATACAGACAGAGAGCTTGTCCAAGGTAAGGTAGAGTTAATGAATCCGATGGCCGTTCACTGCACAAAAAATTTTGGAGACTTTTTCATGCCAAATATTTTGCAAGACACAGACTATGCAACATAAAATAGCACATGATCTCTATCTGCTTGATGCTCACAGTGTCATGGAGGAGCCAGATAAACAAACAGACAACTATAATACAAAACGTCATACACCTCAATAGACATACATTCAAAGTGACAAGAAAAAAAGAGGAACATCCAAATCAAACTGAAGGGAAGAATCTGAAATATTATTTGTGCAGCTATTAGGCATAATATCAAATATCATTTCCACAAGGAACACTCCAGTAAGAAATATGTTGGTGGTATTGGGTAAAGCATATTTGGAAAAGCTTAATGGTAAACATATAAGGAAGTTTTTTTGTTTTTTTTTAAGTAAAAGTTGTATAGTAATACTTAAGTTTCCAATTAATAGATTGTTCAAAAATAGTCAGGGGACTTAAAAATGTTGAAAAACACATGTAAATTAATGGAGACAAATTCGTAACTGAAATCCAAGAAATGCTTTGGTGAAAATTTGATAGCTCTACATTTTTTTTTCTAAAATATGCATATCAATTTGGCATTTATAGTGGTTGTTCCTTCTCTTTGAGAAAAAAAGCTTTCAAAATAGTCATAACATTTCTCTTAGAAATCCAAGTACTAAGAAGGAAACTTTCTATAAATCCCTCTCTGTACTATACTGCATGCACCACAGACTCCTAGAAGGCCCCCTAAGCTGTCAAGAACTGCCAAACAATAAAAGGAAAAATGATGAAAAGAAATGGGACCTTGGAGCTGACCGCCTAAAAGCCAAAATTCCTCCTGGGATTTCTGGATACAAAAGTGAAGTTTCAGTACTTCCCAAAGAACACCGGATCACATTAACTTATTCAAATATGAGATCATATCTCAGTGTTTAGGTTTAAAGCTGTCCGGTAGGCTCCTCGATAAGGGAAAAAAAAAAATTGACAAATCATACCTTTGAATAAATTCATTTTAGCCCCTTTCTTCCTTTTGATGTAATAAAAATAGTCTTGTCATGTAGCTATGATTGCATTTAATGGTTGTCATTTACTGAAATGGAAAAATGATCTCTGAGTATAATGCCTTTAAATATGGCTAATAGCATTTTTACATACAGAGAAAAATACTTTTATTTTACATGAATAAGACCAGTTCTTCATGATGATGATTATTGAAAATTCAGCAGCTTCTCTTATTATAGGATAATGATAAGAACAACTCCATCTCTTTACTGTCATTTATGTTAAAAAATGGTAATCCAAGCAAATCTGTATTCCTAATGTTTGCTGTAACCCTGTTAGTTCTCAGACGAATTCTTATCAAAAGTCTTACCTAATTATCACTTTACCTGATTTTAATCTCTACTTTAAATAATAAAGACGTCTCAATCTGTTATATTGTAAAATGACCTAGTAAATGCTTCCCCCCACCGTTAAGCATTTCTTAAGCACATAACTTGTCACTTCTGTAGTAATTTGCTGTAACACTCGTTGATAAGTGGACATTAATTAATGCTAAATTACAATGGAATTTTTATGGAATTACAGGTGACATCCGCATCAGAACCAAATGAGTTCATCATGATTAAACTTATTACCATTTCTAATTAACCTTGAGTGTCCCTGGATGTTAACTGCACACCAGGCAAGTGTATATGCAGCCTGCAGCTTCTACTGAAAACAAACTCTACACATCACACAGCCATTAACAGTTGAAGTGAGAATGGCACATATTACGCTTGTACTCGTTGGGTATGCAAAGAAACAGAAAATGAAAATATCAACCATAATCCGGAGACTGTGGCCAACAAAATTGTTGCTCTCAAAACAGAAACCAGGAAAAAAAATGTCCTTCCACAGTTGAATTCACTTCGAGTTCCATGGTCTTGCAATATGGAAAGGTTTATTTTATTCTCTATAATCAAATTGAGAGGGTATTGCTATAAAGATATAAAGACGCCAACAAATTAATAAAAAACAACATTCCCCATCCCCTATTTCAATCTTGATAATATATTCCATTATCCATACATTCAGCAAAAGTGGAGGCAAGTCAATCATGATGTAAAGGAAAGAAAGAAAGCTTTAGATAAGAATCCTTGTGTTCCTGATCAAGCTCCACCATCAGCCACATTTGCGAATCTGAAAGTTTATTATTCTACCAATATTTCTAAAGCACTGGGCTAGATGAATTGAATGAAGAAGCAGAAATGCTTGCAATGGCACTAACTATAGAGAGACAGACTAACCAATAATCACAGTTCAAAACACTAAGAGATATGAGATAGACTTCAGATTCTACATCTATTAAATAAGAAAATGAACTAAGTTTCTTTCTCTAAAATTCTAGAATACCATTACCTATTTTTCCCTTAAGAAAACTGGGCAAGTTGTACATACTTACTTACATTAGCTGGTAAAGGTTATAGAATTATATCATTGTTTTATATCATATTTAATGGAATTATATCATGATTAATGTAGGGAATCTTGCTGAAGATAATTCAAAAACAGTTGCAGCAGTACATCGACAGGGAACTACCAGAAAGTCAAGCTGGATTCAGAAGAGGAGGGGAACAAGGGATATTATTGCTGATTCCAGATGGATCTTGGCTGAAAGCAGAGAATACCAGAAAGATGTTTACGTGTGTTTTATTGACTATGCAAAGGCATTCGACTGTGTGGATCATAACAAATGGATCATAACAAATTATGGATAACACTGTGAAGAATGGGAATTCCAGAACACTTAATTGTGTTCATGTAGAACCTGTACATAGACCAAGAGGCAGTCGTTTGAACAGAACAAGGGATACTGCATGGTTTAAATCAGGAAAGGTATGCATCAGGGTTGTATCCTTTTACCATACTTACTCAATCTGTACGCTAAGCAAAGTTTTCTCTGATGAATGTTGCCAGACCACAAGCCTTATTCCTAGAACTTGCTGATAACCTCTTCCATGGCCTGGAAAGTGCCAGGGACACAGAAAAATTGATCTGATGTATACTCCTGGTTTCAGATTGAGCTACCAGAGCAGATTCCAGTGCGTAGCAGGGAGTGGAAGAGGGCAATACGAATAGCTCCTGATCTTGAAAGCACTATATCTTAACCATGACTGTGCTGCTCACAGAACCTGCTGCAGGGAACATAACTTACCCACAGACTCAGCTGCTGTCCCTCTGGAACCAAATATTTCTATGAGACCCAGCCAACAACTGAACATGACTAAGTGATACTAAGGCAGGATCCTTCTAGCAAAGGGCGACTTTGACCTGAAGAGTCCTCTTTGTTTTAGCCGAAGCTTTCATACAAGTGTACTGTCATTTGAGACTATTCTTGTATCATCTCCTCCCTTCCACCTCTCCTTCACGGGCGTCAGAACTGCACCCCAGTCTAAAGGCCGTCTCTGCTTTCTCCAGCACATTAATTTCCATCTTGGCAACTGTTTCTTGGGTGACCAAAGATAATACCCCAAATCATTAGTAAACAGGACCAAGAAAACATTTTACATTCTGATTAATGAGACTAACAATGTCTGTTTCCAGAGAAAGTAGCTAGTAATGGGGACTTTATGAAGAAGAATGAGGCAGCAGGATTGAAGAAGACTCATCAACGATCCTTGATATGCAGATGACACAACCTTGCTTGCTGAAAGTGAAGAGGCCTTGAAGCACTTACCAATGAAGATCAAAGATCACAGCCTTCAGTATGGATTACACCTCAACATGAAGAAAACAAAAATGCTCACAACTGGACCAATAAGCAACATCCTGATAAACAGAGAAAAGATTGAAGTTGTCAAGGATTTCACTTTACTTGGATCCACAATCAACACCCATGGAAGCAGCAGTCAAGAAATCAAACACCGTATTGAATTGGGTAAATCTGGTACAAAAGAGCTCTTTAAAGTGTTAAAAAGCTAAGACGTCACTTGAGGACTCAGGTACACCTGACCCAAGTCATAGTGTTTTCAATCACCTCATACGCATGCAAAAGCTGAACAATGAATAAAGAAGACCAAAGAAGATGGATGCTTTCAAATTATGGTGTCGGCAAAAAATATTGAATATACCATGGACTGCCAGAAGAACGAACAAATCTTTCTTGGAAGAAGTATAGCCAGAATGCACCTTAGAAGCAAGGATGGCGAGACATCAACAAGATGGATTGACACTGTGGCTGCAACAATAGGCTCAAACATAGGAAAGAATGTGAGGATGGCGCAGGACTGGGCAGTGTTCTGTTGTACACAGGGTCGCTATGAGTTAGAACCGACTCAACAGCACCTAACAACAATGACTGTGGAAATGAGAGATGAGTTGGAAATATGAGGGAAAGGAAAACAAAAGCTCCTCAAAATACTCTCATAGGTTTAAGAGAACACATGACCAGGAAAACAATTAGATCCTACCAGCAACTATTAAAATGCTACTACACTATATTTCTTGGCATAGCGTGCGACCTGTCAATATCAAAATCCAGTTCTTGATAAGTTGTCAACTTAGTTTAGAAGGAAATGTTTGACTTTTCTCAACATATATATATCCATATGCCAATCAAAAAGCAGCATCTTTTACACATTTCTGCTATGTATTCAATATGATTAAAACTCAGTGACTCCATTAATTGAGAGGTGCCAATATTAGAAGAATGACACCATTATTACATTTTAAAGACTCTTAACCTATATGATATTTGAAGAAGGGGGTTTTATTTGCTGTTTTATACTGTCATCTATATCTGTTACAGTTCTCAAAACCTCATATGCAAGTATAAGTAGTAAGAGAAGACTTAGTTTACTCGGGTAAAACAAATTCTTGAATTCAAATGAGACTACCTTCTCCTTTATTCGCAAACCCTTCAGTATTGGTACTTTCTTATTTTTCATGTACCACAATGCAATGGATATTAGAAACTTGTTTTGTGAAGCTGGCTTCACCACTATCATCCAGCTGGAGATGTCCTAAGCCTCATGCATTCCACTTCAGACCTATCATCTCCTAATACACTCACCTGGTACAGAGACACTCAACCCTTTCTGGTCTATCACCCTATTAAATATAGATTTCATTTAGCTTTCTAATGACCTCTGCACTCCTGAAACTACTGATGCTATATCCTACTACACTAATTACCAAAGAAAAAATGGAATGCCCTAACTTATTATCAAGAGAAATAAATACAAAACCATTATTTTAAAATAATTTTTAAATAGAGATATGATGGAGCATGACTACAAGAACAGATTAAAGTACTGGGTGCTTACCTCTATACACAGAAGAAGCCTGAGTTCATCAGCCACAAAGACAGACTGATACAGGTGTGTGCAGGTGTGTGTTCTGTTAGAGACTCAAAAACCACAACAGCATTACTATTAAGTTTTTTTAAAAGATGATTTTCTGAAATTGTGAATATATCTTGGTAAACTTCGAAATAAAACAAAGTAAATCTTCTCCTGATATACACAGTAGTAGCCTTCCTTAAGAATGTAGTGCATATTAAACCCATACAAAAACACTTTATATATAAAACAGTTACATTCTAGACTCAGATGATTATAAACAGTTTTCCCCCCAAATGAATGATAAGTGGAATATTAAAAACTGTGTTGGACATGGGAATTTTTTTTTTTTTTTTTGTATATTGCTGCCCCACAATTTAAATGAGGGTGGAGAATCACAAACATGGTGCAATAAAAAATGTCCCCATATATTTCCAAACTACTATTCCAGAATATAGACCCTCCCCTGTTAAAAATCATTAATCTATGCCTGCATTTAATCCTTCTTTCCAAGCCTGAGTCAAATCACTAGCCTTCTTTGAAAAAACATGAGACAAAGTGTGATACACTTTTCTGATGTATGACTTATCCTTGATTGATTATTTGTATTAATTTAAAATAATACAAAGTTAAAAAGATTCTAAAAGAACTCTATACACATATAGACTGTGTAGATTACCAGGTAGCCAAGTATTTCTTAGAGACATTTCACCAATTCAGCTTATGGTAAAGCCTCTTCCTCTCCAACTCTACCCTTTACTTCTTCTTTCCTCTATTTCTCTTACTTCTTTTCTTTCCTCAGGTGTGAGATCTGGGGACATCTCACCTGGTTTTCTGAACTAATTCTATTATGGAAGAATCTCCACATAGGTATTTCAAGAATCCAATGGTATGCTATCATGACACTTTAGCTGCTGGAAAAAAAAAAAAATGCAGATGAAGCTTTCATCTGAAATGCTTCACATAGAGCATGAGCAACGACTCCTCTCTCTCAGACGTTGTCCTTCCTCTCATAATCATTTATACGCAGTCTAATTTTTATGTCAATCCCCTGACTGGATTATCGTCAATGTCACACTGCAGGGTCATGGCGGCACAAGAAAACCTCAGCCACAGTCTCACTTTGTAATACAGTCTGTACCTCTTCATACTGCTGAAATAAGATGAAAGGATTTGCTTTTTATCATACGACAAATTAAATTTTAATTGCCTGTTAAAACACAAATGTCAAAAGCAAATCTTAAAGACAGGGTTGCAGTCCTCTCATATATCATGTTTCAGTCCCATTTGCATGCAAATTAATCCCTTTCTTCATTTTAAATATATATATTTCACAGAATATTCTAAAGCTTCATTTCTAAACATTATGCTGTGATACAACCTTACAAGAAAAAAAAAGAAGTATACGTATACAGGCAGCAAAGACAAATCATCAACTGTGGATTTTCAAAACTGAAGCTTCTTTCTTATTTGTATTGAGTTTAACTTCAGGTAATCACCTCAAGTCAATATGATTCTTTTAAACTGAAGTGTTTGTAAAATCAGACACTGTATATTAATCCGATTTCATGTCTTTTAGCTTTTGTCTTGATGATATTACACTGTTTTATACTGTATTAGTATGTTTCTGATGTACCTATCTCCCTTGCAGTTCCTATTAAATTGTCTTCATTTTGGAAAGGACAATAAGCTTTTGTTGGCAATCACCTGTATTCTGCTAGGTCTTGTCTGTAAAGACGTGAAAGTGAAAAATAAAGGATATATTCTTAACACCCTAGCAATGCTGATGTGAACATAATTATTTAGTTTTATTCAATTATAATTCAGATATGGCATGTAATTGTGAAACTTACGGAACTATGAAAGTGGAAATTTATAACGATGCAGGCTTAATTTCATTAATTTAATGCATAAAGCACATATTACACAGAGACAGACGTCAAATTAAAAACTCTCAGACTCTAATTAGCTTTAGCAATCTCTTATGTCTAATTGATATGGCTGTCATAATTAATTTAAATAGTGATTTCAACCTGGCTGTGATGCAGAAAAATGTCTCATTCATTAATAATCTTTAAAGTGAAATAACATAAGATATGGACATATGAATATCTACATATGTCTAGATACAGATAATTGCAGATTATCTGACATTAAACACAATACAAAAGTGAAAGAAGTTTCAATAATGAAAACTGAAAGTGATTATTTTTCTTTGCTGCCTATAGATAGACAGATATAGATACACAGTCATGTGTCACTTAAGATCCACGATATGGTCTGTGAAATAAAATGTTATGTGATCTGGACATTGTGCCAACACTGTGTTATATACTTAGCAAAGCTATATAGCATACTTTTTGTTTCACTTCCAAATTGACACTTCTGCTTTGTATCTTGCTGCTGATAGCAGTAGCAGTGGTTTTGCTGCATTTGGGAACCATGATGCACTTCACAGTAATATTTTTGAAAGAAAATTAAACAGAGATAACACTACAACACTCAAGATACGCTCGATACACTAGAATGAATGCATTACGTATGAGTTGCAGCGTACATTGTTACATGGTAAACTTTTTATTTGTAAACAGGGAAAGTTCACCTTAAAATAACAACAGAAAGTACAGTATATACATAAGCCAGTACCATAGGTGTTTATTATGACTCTCAAGACATATGTGTTACAGTTTACATGACAGCACAATCACTTTGTATACAAGAGATATGAGATACACATATTTCATATACGGAAGCTGTTGCATTCGCTACCTCTAGTTACATCTGCTAAATCCTGCTCTCCAACCCGGATTTCTGAACTCTATTATAACCTTATGGAACTACGGAAGTAGATGTGGTAGGACATTGCCCGAACAGACCTTATGCAGCACATGACTGTATTGATATAACCTTTTTATTTAATATCGTCAGTGGATCACATAAGAAGTAGTTTTAAAAATTTTATTTCTACAAGTACATTTTCAATGTCATATTAAAAAGTTATGTGATTAACCCAACTTTTTTAAACTCACAGAATATTCACTTTTTAAATCACTAGTTCTAAATCCCTTCTACCAAAATTATGCAAGTGAAATATTTGACTGATTGGAGAATCAACCATAGAGTTTTAGCTTTAAAAGATATTTGAAACAAAAATGATAGGTAGATACATAGATAGCTAGACAGACAGACAAACGTAATGTGGATCAAAGATGAACAGGTTGGCGAAGGACAATACAAATCTAGGCATAGGTCTTGGTAATGAAGTATAACCAGTTATGGAAATAAATAAACCCTAGTCTTACTTTTAATTTTAAAACATGGCAGCAACATATTCCATTAATTGATCATCAAGATACCTCAGTGTTTGTGAAAATGCCCATTTGGCTGCATAATGACTCGTCCTCACTAAGTGTATGTCGCGATATCCATAAAATGGTCTCAAATCTGGTAAGTCCTGGGAAAAATAACTGTCTACATTAGATATTGGGTAAAAGCAGTCATTTAGATTCCAAATGCCCTATGATTAAAAAAAAAAAAAAAGATAAGAGATAGTACACATTGTATTTCCTTACTCATAAGGAAATTTAAGAAGATAAAAATTGCAATCTTACTATGTAGCCTTCCTAGAGCATGGCTAAGCTACAGGGAAGAAATGGAGATCTCTAAATGAGAGGCAGGTAGGAACATAATGGCAAAAAGGAGAAAATTGCATTTAGAGTCAAAAATCTAGGTTTAGAATCTTGTTCTCACCATTAGTTATGGGACCTTAGGAAAGCAAATCAACCTCTCTGTTTTCAATACAGTTACCTGTAAAATGAGAATAAAGACAAATACCCCATAGTATGATGAGAAGGATTAAACAAAAGAAGGTGGATAGCACATCTGGCGCTTAACATCTTGACAGTGTAAGAGAAATCTAATTTTGTTTGTCTTTCTGGAAATATAACTGATTTCCTTGTCAGACCAGTTGTCCTCAAAGTAGGTTGCATGCATACACTTCATATGATTCTTAAGGTAGGCCATTGGGATGAAATTATAAACTATTAAACCTTCTATTCATACTTACTTCTCTCTTCCTTTTAAAGATAATTTTTATAATTCACTTTGTCAGTAAAGTAGAAAATGGTATAATTTATAAACTAACAAACATGGAGGGGTTTGTTCTTTGTAACGTACTTGTTGATTGTGACAGTAGAACTACACACCCCCTGGAAGAATTCTCTCTCTCTCTGCAACCCTGGCACACTGCATGTTGTACATCATAAACATTCATTAACTGTCAGTTGAATGATAGTAAATTAAATTTTAATTCAATCCCTGGGTTGCTGTTATTGTTGTTAGTTGCCATGGAATTCATTCTGATGCATTGTGATCCCATGTGTGCAGAATAGAACTGCTCTGTAGGGTTTTCAAGGCTGCAACCTTTCAGAAGCAGATTCCCAGGCTAGTGTTCCAAAGCATCTCTGGGTGGATTTGAACTGCCAACATTTTGGCTAGTAGCAAGCACTTAAATGTTTGTGACAGCCAGGGACTAGGCAGCACCTATATTTCAGAGGCTTTGCCAAAACATCAATTAGCTATTTTTTAAAAACCATAAACATACAAAGGAACTCACCACCATTTTATTTATCCTGCTAGGATGCCAGCACTTCATCTGAGTTTTCCAGCAAATAGCAGGAAGAATGTGTCTCATCTAGTTCTTAGTCATCTAGTTCTGCTATAACAGAAATAGCACAAGTGGATGGCTTTAATAAAGAGAAATGTATTTTCTCACAGTCTAGTAGACTAGAAGTCCAAATTTAGGGTGTCAGCTCCAGGGGAAGGCTTCGTCTTGCTGTTGGTTCTTGTGGAAGGTCCTTGTTATCAATCTTCCCCTGGACTAGGAGCTTCTCTGCCCAGGAATCCCAGGTCCAAAGGACACACTCTGCTTCTGGGCACTGCTTTCTTGGTGGTATGAGGTTCCCAACTCTCTGCTTGCTTCCCTTTCCTTTTATCTCTTATAAGATAAAAAGTGGTACAGGCCACACCCCAGGGATACTCCCTTTACGTTGGATCAGGGATGCGACCTGAGCAAGGGTGTTACATCCCACCCTAATCTGCTTTAACCACAGGCAGAGATTATGATTTATAACACATAGGGAAATCAAAAAATGGAGGACAACCACACAATACTAGGAATCACGGCCTAACCAAGTTGACACATATTTTCGGAGGACACAATTCAATCCATGACACTCAACCCAACTTAGCTATTCAGTTTGCCCCCAGTGTCAGGCTAATCTGTAGAGGTAGACACTATATATCCCACCTCAAGGATTCCTTCTCTCCCCACTGCAGACATTCAGTGTCTTCATATTGCTGTTTTTTTTCCCTACCTTCTTCAATATTGGCTTGACGGCATGAGTACTATATCATTTCGCATTGGTTCTGTGCCCAGCTATGACCACATTCCGTAATCAGGGCTTTGGAACCAAAAAATTTGCTTCCAGACTCAAAAAAGTTCTCAAATAACAGTTCCATCAATTTCTTTATCTAATGGGGCTCCAATTCAGGTGAAAAAAGCTGATAAATGGACAGATGTGGTGCTGGTTATCCTCAACTGTCCTTTCAGATTTATTCTCTGAACTTTTGTCTTGCTTTGTGCCTGTGAAGAATGACCTGTATGGACTGAATCATTCAGGTTCCCTTGCCCCTGGCTTCTAGTGACTGGTTTCTGTCAATGGAAGGCATAGGCAGAAGACAAGAGAAAAAGAGGAGGTAAAGGTGGACATTTATTCCCTTTCTGACTACCTGACGGGTCTTATTTTGATGCTGGTTGTGTTCCACCACCTAGATCCACAGCTCCTGTTGACTAGCCCCATACCCATAGGACCAATACAGAGTCACAGTAACACTTTTCCCTCCCCTTGCTCCCTAGACGTCCAGGGCGCAAGGACGGCAAACTGTTGTTAGTCCTTGAGTGTTTCAACCTCCTTTGTAAATCCCCCTAACCTGCCTTCATGTTCATATAGCCCCTTCATTAAATGTTCTTCAAATATCCCTTTGAGTGTGTCATCTCTTTGCTATTCAGACCCTTAAAAACACAAATATAATGCCATTCTATCCCTCTTATTTATAAACCAAGTGGGTTTGGGTATCATCATCAAAACAACCAGCAAGAAATTAGAATTCCATTTTGAACACATCAACTACAAATATAAACATATATAATTAGCCATATTGATATATAGTGTTATAGATATGAATAATAGTGTACTGCAGTTAATTTTTTCTGACTTTCTTATACAAAATATTACATTGATGGATTGAGTGATTGAATTTTTTTAAGGAGAGTAAAAATCAAGAGTCCCCGGGAAGCATGAACAGTTAAGTGCTCAACTATTAGCCAAAAGATTGGCGGTTCAAACCTACCCAGAGGTATCTTGGAAGACAGGCCTGGTTATCTTCCTTCGAAAGGTCACAGACTTGAAAACCCTATGCAGCAGTTCTGCTCTGAACAAGAGGTTGTCATGAGTTGAAACTGACAGCAATAAACAATGAAACAACAACAAAAATTGTGAAAGAAAGGCTTGAATATATGCTATTCAAGTATGAGATTCCACTATTCAGTAGCACTATCTGAAAAAAATTATTTGGAAAATCATTAGTAGGTACGGCAACCTTGATTTCTTATAAATTATCTAAATAAAACAAAGTTACTTTTCTAATAATACCTTCTAGTGTTTTTTCAATTCTATTTATGTAAGTTAGATTTCCATTATTATTTTCCCCACGAGGAATATATTCTCTATTTTAATACATATGGAATAAACTATACACATTAACCCATAGCTTTTTAAACAGGTTTTATAGATTCTTCACTACACTGTATGATAAACCAAATCAAAACAAACCTGTTACCATCGAGTAGATTCCAACTTATACCAGAGTAGAACTGCCCCATAGAGTTTTCAAGGAGCGGCTGCTGGATTTGAACTGTTGACCTTTTGGTTAGCAGCCGAGCTCTTAACCACTGTACCACTAGGGTTCTGCATTGTGTGATGGGCTAAAAAAAAGAAAGAAAGAAAGAAAAAGCTCCCAAAGATATATTCACTTCCTGATCCCTGGGACCTGTGAATATGACCGTATATGGAAAAAGAGTGAATATTAGCTCATATGGCAAAAAAGGTTACTAAGTTAAGGATCTTGAGAGGTGGAGCTTATCCTGCATTATCTGTTGTTGTTAGATGCCATCAAGTCAGTTCTGACTCATAGCGACCCTATGTACAACAGAACGAAACACTGCCCAGTCCTGTGCCATCCTCACAATCTTTATGCTTGAGCCCATTGTCACAGCCGCCATGTCAACCCATCTCGTTAAGGGTCGTCCTCTTTTATGCTGACCCTCTACTCTACCAGGCATGATGTCCTTCTCCAGGGACTGGTCCCTCCTGATAACGTGTCCAAAGTATGTGAGACGAAATCTTGTTATCCTTGCTTCTAATGAGCATTCTTGCTGTACTTCTTCCAAGACAGATTTCTTTGTTCTTCTAGCAGTCCATGGTATATATTCAATATCCTTTGCCAACACCGTAATTCAAAGGCATCAATTCGTCTTCCATCTTCCTTATTCGTTTCCAGTTTTCACATGCATACGAGGTGATTGAAAACATCATGGCTTGGGTCAGGGGCACCTTAGTCCTTAAAGTGACATCTTTGCTTTCTAACACTTTAAAGAGATCTTTTGCAGCAAATTTGCCCAATGCAATATGTCATTTGATTTCCTGAATGCTACTTCCAAGGGCATTGATTGTGGATCCAAGTAAAATGAAATCCTTGACAACCTCAATCTTTTCTCCGTTTATCATGATGTTGCTTGTTGGTGCAGTTGCGAAGATTTTTGTTCTCCTTATGTTGAGGTGTAACCCATAGTGAAGGCTGTGGTCTTTGATCTTCATCAGTAAGTGCTTCAAGTCCTCCTCACTTTCAGCAAGTAAGGTTGTGTCATCTGCATATCATAGATTGTTAATAAATCTTCCTCCAATCCTGATGCTGCATTCTTTTTCATATAGTCCCAAGTACTAGCTACTTACTCTGGAAACAGACATTGTTAGTCTCATTAATCCAAAGTTCTTCATATAGCCCAGCTTCTCAGATTATTTGCTTAGCATATAGATTGAATAAGTATGGTGAAAGTATGCAACCTTGACACACCCCTTTCCTGACTTTAAACTGTGCACTATCCCCTTCTTCTGTTTGAATGACTGCCTCTTGGTCTAAGTGCAGCACAATTAAGTGTTCTGAAATTCCCATTCTTCATAATGTTATCCATAATTTGTTATGATCCACACAGTTGAATGCCTTTACATAATCAATAAAACACAGGTAAACATCTTTCTGGTATTCTCTGCTTTCAGCCAAGATAACGCTAACTGCAGTCACATATATTCTTATAACAGAGAGACCGAGGGAGTTTTGACACAAATACACACAGAGGAGAAGGCCATGTGAACATAGAGGCAGAGATTGGAGTGATGCAGCCACAAGCCAAGGAATACCAGCAGTCACTAGAAGATGAAAGTGGCAAGGAATGGATTCTCCCCTAGAGCCTTCTGAGAGAATGTGGCCTTGATAAGACCTTGACTTCAAACTTTTGATCTCCAGAACTCTGAGAGAATAAATACGTGCTGTGGCTGCTAACCAAAAGGTCAGCAGTTTGAATCCATCAGCCGCTCCTTGGAAACCCTAAGGGAAAGTTTTACTCTGTCCTATGGGATCGTTATAAATCAGAATCGACTCAATGACAACAGGTTTGGTTTTTTGTTTTTTGTTTTTAAGTCACTAAGCTTGTGGTGATTTATTACAGCAGCCACATTAAACTAATATAATGTGAAAAAACATGGGCTTTTGACATGATATTGAGTAAGTAATTTCTTATTGTCTTAGATTCCACATCTATAAAATTGATGTAGAATAGTTCCCCCCCTCATGGGATTGTTGTTAAGGTTAAAAAAAAATTATCACATTAAAGAAGCTAAGCATAATGATTATCATAAAATAAGAAAGATCATTAAATATCAATTATTGCTAGTTTTTATCATTATACTTAAACAATAATACAAAAAAAATCCTTTAAATTTCTTCTTCATTTATGCTGCACAGGAGCCCTAGTGGAGCAGTGGTTAAGCACTCAGGTGCTAACTAAAAGGTTGGAGGTTCAAACCCACCAGGAGCTCCATGGGAGAAAGATGTGGCAGTCAGCTCCCATAAAGAAACCCTATGGGACAGTTCTACTCTGTCCTACAGGGTTGCTATGAATCTGGAATTGACTCAATGGCAATAGGTTTATTTTGTTTTTGCTTTTACTTATGCTGTGGCAGAATATTACTGATTCAAATGTAATTCTTTGCAGAGATTTATTTAGATATTTAAACTAGCAGCTACGTGGTGTCATTTGCTCCACTCAGTGTTTTCATGCTGGTTGACAGAAATGCCTGTGTTGACATGAATCCTGAAAAACTAAGTATAAATTATGTCTGTTTCACCAAGATTCAGCTTACCAATCACACATTTCCAGTCACTTTCTCTCTTGCCCACTTTCTCTGTAGAAAAGCTGAACATTTACTTTCCAGCATTATTCAAAGCTAGGTGGGGCCCTATGATATAATTGTAACCCACGAATACGGGCATAAGTTTCTTGGAATGACACTGCTGACTCATCCCTGCTTTCTGTTCCATATGTGGATGCAATGTCTGAATGAGGCAGCCATCTTGTAACTAATTAGTTGAAAAACATAGGCAAAGGAAAAAATATATATATTTCAGACAGATTCCTGCCTTAATATCATAAGCTGTTGGGCCAACAACAGCAGCCAACTGGAATATTCAGCCACATACCAGTTTTTTTGTTTGCTTGTTTTTTAATGCATGAGAAATCTAGACAATGAAAAAAGAAGACAGAAGAACTGATGCATTTGAATTGTGGTGTTGGCCAAGAATATTGAATATATCGTGGACTGCCAGAAGAATGAACAAGTCAGTCTTACAGGAAATACAATTGTAATACTCCTTAGAAGTGAGAATGGTGAGAGTTTGTCTTGCTTCCTTTGGACACATCATCAGAAAAAAACAATCCCTAGATAAAGTAAAGTAGACGGTCAGCAAAAATGAGGGAAACTTTGAATAAAATGGATTGGTACAATAGCCACAGCAATGGGCTCAGACATATCAAAGATCAGGAAGATGGCCCAAGACTGGGCAATGTTTCATTCTGCTATACCACCATGAGTCAGAGCTGACTTAATGTCATCTCACAACAACAAATATATCAATTTTACTACTACTTGCAGTGGAATGAAATCCCAACTGGTGTATTGTAAAAAGGAGGGAACTGAGGGAATGTTCTTTGGCTAAAAGAAGTTGTTCAAATCTTATTTCTGTCATGTGTGACATTAGGTAAAGTAAAAAAAAGCTCTCTTTGCTTCAGCTGTTCATTTGTGACATTAGACTAATAATACTTACAACTCATAAGGTTACTATGAGGATTAAATACATCTATAATGACAAAGCACTTATAACAAAAAATAACCACTATAAGTCTGATAGGTAGATAGACAGATAATAAAATAATCAAATAAACCATTTTTGTAAGAGGTTAGAGTTAAAAACTATTTCAGCTTTCCTGATAGCCAATATACAGGTTCTTCACTTAATCACTGAAGCAGTTAAATCTTCCCAGTAAAGAAGAAAAAAAATTTTTTCAAAAATTGGCTGTTTCTATTTTAAAACATTTTTTTGTACAGAAGAATTTTTTATTTAATTTTCAACTTGATCATATGTGAAATTATCATGGCATTTTATGTGAATTTTTAAGCAATGCTGAAACTCCTTAGTATACACTAATATCACAAAAGCTGTGTATACAAACACAAACACACGCACAGGAAATCTGCAGGAGAAAATCATTTTCACAATTCAGCTTGTGAACTATTATTTTTCAGGTTGAGGAAATGAAGCTTTTATTTTCTGGAAACTTTGCAGTAACCAAGGTATAAATTTTGAAAAAAAGAAACACAGGAATAGAAGATAATGTGTGTATGTGTATGTGCTTGCATGTGTTTTTACTTCTGCCATTTGACCTTACTTACCAATTTTTTTTTCATTTTTTTTAAGAATTAGCAACGGCATGCTAATTTCCATTTTGAAAGTGGCCTTCAAGTGGTGAATTTGATAATTGTATGAAAATGAAGAGTTTTAATAAGCTGTGGCAGCATAATAAACTGTCATAGAGGACTAATTATCACTTAAGAAACCTACAATAGCTGTCATCTTTTCATACTGAGAATGCAAACCCTAAACAACCAAAGAAAAATGAAAAACAATCAACCTTCTGCAGAAGCATGCAAAAGAGCTATTTTCTGCTTTGTTAGGAGTAATAAAGGCACCGAATGTGAATAGTCATTCATCATGCAAATGAACGGAGTCATTTGTTAGATTTATACTTTATGAAACTGAAAAGACACTCAAAAATCTCTTTATTAAAATTTAGGACAACGCTGTTTTTTTTAATCCCATTTCTTAACATTCTTTGCAAAATGAAGTTTATTGTTTCCTAAAGCATCTTCCTGGTCCTTTTAGCTCCCTTGGAAACATCAGGATTCCTGTTACTTTTGTTGTGAATTTCTTATAACATTGTTAGCTTCTCTTATTAGAAAATCTATCATTGAAGAATGTCAGACTGTAAATGTGGAATAAGGCTATATGATTATAAGATATATTCAGAAGACAAAACACTTGTATCTACCTGTCAAAGATGGCAGACAACTATCTCTGAATATTTAGGCTTCAGTAGAAGAGTGAGAAGTCAAAATCTTTCCTCATCTCACATATTCTCAAATTCAATACATGGCCTTTCAGACTTAAGAGATTTGCATCTGTGAAAATTCCCAACATATTGGAAAGCCCAGATGCTGAGTCCCAGCCTGAGTCTGTTCTTTCCTCAAGAAGCCAAAAGTAAGAATTCTGTTTCCAGTTAGGATGTGAAGGGACTGGAGACCATCACGCTCTCATAATGCTAAGGAAAATCCAGAAAGTATAAAAATCAAACTTACCTAATGAACTATTGCTAGATGCCAGGAACACTTTGATGAACTGATTTCTAGGGAGAAGACATACTGCGTCTGATATGGTCAAGCAGAGAAGTAGGTTTCTCAAAGACCAGGAGGCTTTATTGGTCAATCAAGAAAAGGCCAAACAAGTTATTGTTGAATGCAGTGGCCAAAAGAAAGTTGATCAGTTCTAAATCAAATCAAAACTTGATAAAATATGAATGGTCAACTTTTCATTTTAGCCTTTTGACATAGAAAAGAACTCGCACACTCAAGGAAAAACAAAAACAAAATAAAATCATATTATACCTCATTCTTCTACCATCTTCTATGCACAATGTCATAACTACACTGCAGGTGTAGGGAATAAAAGAACTACACTAACTATGAAGGAGCGCTGGTGGCACAGTGGTTAAGAAATTGGAGGCTAACCAAAAGGTTGGTAGTTCAAATCCACCAGCTGCTCCTTGGAAACCCAATGGGATAGTTCTACTCTGTCCTATAGGGTCGCTATGAGTTGGAATCGACTCAACGGCAATAGGTTAATTATGAAAAACTAGATTTTGACTGTATACTATAAGACACAAGGAAAAAATAACCATATACTTAATGTGCTTTAGTTTGTAAATTTTTCACAGGGGTACAGATTAGCACGTCAAAAAACTAATCTCTGTGTGTACGAGGATGGAGCAAACAACAAAATGTATTGCGAATATCACAAGTCAGGTTGCTCACTGTTGGGAAAAGGAATTATAAGTAAGGAAAAGGGCAAAGCTAGAGTGAACGCTGTTGTGCAGGATTAGTATAGGAGGTATCAGCAAGAATTCACACATCTGTATGTGTGGATAGATAGATAGGTAGGTAGATAGATAGGTAGATAAATAGATCAATAGATAGAAATGTGTATGCCAGTTAGTATTCACACATACATTTCTTAGTAATGTTCAATGACAGGCTCTAGAAGCAATGACACTCCAGTGGCAATAAAAACACCCAGAATTCAGATTTTGGTTTCTAAAAACTATTTTTTCAATAAAACAAACTGTGACTTTTAAAAGAAATGGTTAATATCAGGGTTGGGGCAGGCAAAATGCAAAATGATGAAGGCAGATTGAAAGGACACAGGGGCCAACTTGAAAGAGTTTCCAGAAAATAAATCTGGAAGAAGTTGAGCAATAAAATAAATGATAATAATGTATTATGACCAAAAGAATAAAATAAGAATTGATGAGGCACTTCCGGCAACATGGCGCTCTAGGCAGAAGCACCACACCATCCCTCCACAGCAAAGATCTGAAAAACTAAGCCGAACAGAGAAAACAGCAATCCTGAAACCCTACACATCAAAGGAAGAGATAAGGAACTCAGCCAAGCACCATATGGAATAAGAAACTGACAGAGAACAGAGAGGGAGGAGAGATACGTGCAGAGGTTCCCTATCAGCTAACACAGTACGGATCCGCCATTTTGGACTCCTATCAGAGACCAGCAAATAGGGGGTACGAGACAGCAGCTTTACAGAGCTTCCAGCAGGAGACAGAACAACCGGTAAACAGCGATATAAGTTTTCCCACCCCCCACCCTTCTTCACCCCCACTCGGCCTCCTCTGCTTCACGCGGCCACAGTCTCTTGGCTGGGAAGCACCGGCTGCTTGGATTCTACCCACCCACACTGGCCGACTCCCTGAGTGCCATTCTTTGGCTGCTGGTGTTGCTTTCTTCCGCTTCTTTTGATTTCTTCCTTAACTCTTACCACCTCCCCCTCCTTTCGCTCATATACCTGGTTCTGTGCACCATGTTTGATTCTTCCTGAGGGGCTGTGGAACTCTCTGTTCAAGTGTGGAACTGCTTCCGGGTCTGTACTGCCACACTGGTGGGATCCCGGGGCTTTTGTTTGTTTGTTTGCTTTGAATTGTTTGTTTGTTTTCTTTTTCTTTTCTCAAGTTGGGAATCCGTTCTGGCCAGGCAGTGCTGCACGGCTTGGGACCTACCCCATCAGCTTGCACAGATGTGCAGAGGGATCCCTGAGGGTATTTTTTTTCTGTGTTTTTTTTTTTCCCCCTTTTTTTGGGGGGGGTGGTTTTCTTCTTCTTTTTTTCTTTTAAATTAGTTTTGTTTTCTTTTCCCCTTTTTGTCTTTCTTCATTACTCAGTTTCTCGTCTCTCTATACCTTCCTTCTCTTCCGGTCCCCTGAATACCTGGCACTGAATACATCTATGCCTCCTAGCCAGGCTGTACTTCAACACCTGGGAACAAATTCCCCAGACCTCATAGCCACACCGGAGGGATCCCTGGGAGCTTTGCTGTTCTTTTTTCTTTCTAATTTTTATTTATTCATTCTTTTCTTTTTTTCCTTCTTATTCCTCTTTTTATTTTTCTCCATTTCATTGTCTGTCATCTCGTCACTCCAACAGCAAGCTCCCCTAGCACTCTTTTTTGTTTGTATTTTTTTGGCTCCTGTTCCTCTCTCCTCTCTCCCACACCATCTTAGCTCAACACATCACAATCTTCCCTGCCTATCTGCACTGTGCACTTAACATCACACCACCAAGCAGCACAGGCACGGCCTACCGGAACCCGCCCTGCACTGATTACTGGCCCGCCCTGGTGGCTATAGTAAGTGCCACAAAAAACCAATCCCAGCAACTCCTCTTCAGCTAGACCTGCGTGCTGTACCATATCTGAGCAACTGACCCTGCCAATTGGAGAAGGAGGCAAAAAGTATCATGCTCACAGACAAGCAAACAACAAAGAACACACAGCCTGCCTGCTCAGACATAGCCAAAAAAAAGGACGAAACAAACAAACCTACAGTCAATAAATGAGAAAAATCACTACTGAATGCCCCAAAGACAGCAGACAGTATCAAAACATTTACAAAAACAGGACAGGATGGTTCCAGTTGGTGTCCAAACTAAAACACCAGATGACTTTCCGGTAGAAGAAAAGGCACTAGAACTACCTGATAGGGAATTCAAATCTCTAATACTCAGAATTATCCAAGAGTTGAAGCAAAAAGTAGACAAAAATGAGGAAAAAATAGACAAATTCCTGGAAAA
>NW_004443950.1:5936343-5948112 GCF_000243295.1 Trichechus manatus latirostris
AGTAGATGCTGAAATTAGTGAGTGAAAGCATGATAAAAAATAGGATACATTCAGAGTCTCAAACAAGACACATATTAATTATAATGGAAAAATGTAACTTTAAAAATGGAGAAACCAAGAGATTAAAGTTAGCATCACCAGTAATAAGACATTTTGGCGTCATGTACCTCTTGATATGATCCTTGGAAAGCACAATATAACATCTTTTGTGTTCTTTTTGCCACAAATATATAACCTCAATCTAATCATGAGACAACCTCAGATCAACTCAAATTGAAGAGTATTCTACAAAATAACTGGACAATAATCTGCAAATAGGTAAAAGTCATGAAAGAAGAAGAACTTAGGAACTACCACAGATTGAAGGCTAATAAAGGGACATAACAACTAAATGCAATGTGAGATCTTGGATTGGATTCTGGACCAGGAAATGGAAATTAGTAAGAAAACTGTATCATATCAACATTAACTCCTTAGTTTTGATAACTGACAACTGTACTGTGGTTATATAATAATGTTAACATTAAAGGAAGGCTATATGGGAACACCATATTTTTTCAATCTTTCTGTAAATCAAAAATCATTTAAGTTACAAACAGTTAAGTCTGTTATTATGCCAATATGAGACATACATATGTCATATGAGACATACAGTGAGGTAGGTATAAAAAAAAAAGTATCCATTTTCTTAAATAAATTATCTGTCAGGTGTATACTGAAAATATATGGTGGTATTGCTCACCTAAAAGGACCTAGGTATTAATGGGATGAAAGCATTGTAGGCTTCAGCAATCTTCCACTGAATGCAGCCTGAGGGAGAAGAATAGCATAGCAGTTACAGTCTCCATATCTGAAGTCAGTCAGATTGGCTTAAAAATTGTGACTTCTATACTTAGTAGCCATGTTGGGCAAATATCTAAATATGCTAAGCCACAGTCTCCATTTTTACAGTATAGGGCATATTTTTTTCACCTATTGCATAGAAGTTTTTATTAGGATTTACTGAGATGACTACGAGAGGTATTTTGAATGTGTTTGGCACCTAATAACAAGCCAACATATATGACTTTATTATTATATATTTACAAAAAGCTAAAGGAAGTCATTATTTGGTCACTGAGAATCTGCAGCTGCTTTTTCTCAATTTTCATACAATGCTGGGAGGAGATATCGATTAGGCTTTGAGGAAAAACATGTCCACACTCTTACATAAATACTAAACAATCAATCGACAAAAAACAGATGAGCAGTGGTAAAGAGGGCAGCTGAAGTGGGTGTAACAAGGGAGATGGACTATCCATAATGCTTGCGTTCACAATGGATTGCATCCGACACTGCAGCTGACTTTGCAACTGATAAAACTGTGAGAAGTCACTACTGTTCATGGTAGTGACACGAGGTGGAGTTTTTTGTTTGTTCTGGTTTTCGGTTTTGTTTTTAATTTTAGGAAGCATTTGGCATTTCCTTTGTATTGAGTACACAATCTTCTGATGACCTTTTGGTGTCAAACACCGAGAACAGAAATAGTTAAAACTATGAAGTTCAACCACTCTCTGACAGAGTCCCTGGGTGGCACAAAGCTTAGCATCGGGCTTAGTATTCAGCCCTGACCTGAAGAAAATATAAAAGACTGATTTTTGGTTTTGTTTGTTTGCTTGTATGTTGTTTCCAAAACTGATAGCTGCCATGAGGCTTGGATAAAGAATACAATGGCTAACACAACCAGATTCCAAAATTCTAGGATGATAAATCCCAACTAAGACGATAAAACAGAGAAAGACAATCAGACTCTTCAGGAATTGGGCCCAGAATCCAAGGACAAAAGCACAGGGTAAGATTAAATGAATCATGCATTGAAAATTATTGTTCCAAATATATGTTGAAGTGTTTCTGTAGCCACAGACTCAAAGTTCTGATACAGAGCTCTGAGACAAAATGATTTTGTTCTCAGTTTATTGCTACTTTTTTATTAGAATAGTCTGACCCATTGAACACTGAAATGACCTCAACATATTGGGAAAAAGTTGAATTAGTTCCTTCAATTTGTCATCAAAATTCAACAAGGGAATATGGGAAAGGACCAGATGAAATCCCTAACCATATAAGAATTCCCTGGCTATTGCAATACAATTTCCCAAACAGTAACACATACACACACATGCTTGCCAATGTGCACACACACAAAGAGATATAATTGTATTTTCCTTTCATATTGTATAAGAGATTATATGAGTACAGAAATGTAGTTGTTTTCTTACTTACTCCAAAATTTCTGCCTGAACAGAATTGTACTCATAAAATTGTATTCCATAGGTGTGCAGCATATATCAAAATTCCTGGAATGCTCTCTGGTGGCTTCTTGACTGTGGTGAGTTTGACAGACTGCATTGTTACAGTTGTCATGATATACACAAGAAATACTCTGTGTGGAATCATGGAGGGTCATGGCATTTGTAAACTTCAAAAGAAGCAAGGAGGAAGAAATCTCACGTTTGGAAAATTGTCTAAGAAAGGTGGCATTGAGAATATGTAGGGGAACTTAGGACTTTTAGGGAATTTTTAAGACAATATGGAAAGTACAATTCAGAAGCAACACTATCAGGTGCATATATTGTGCTTTTACCCATAATTTTATTATATAAGCCAAGGTTTATTTGTATTAGATAGTACTTGTATGACGACCGAGAGACCTGGAAATTTGAGACGAAGTTTTAGATATACTTACCTATCTAAGTCCAGTCTAATAAGAACTAATAGGAACATTGTCTCTTTTACCTATGAATGTAATAATTGGACAAAATAAAAAATAAATTTCCAATTCTCAATTATATTTCAGAAAATGTATTTTAAAGGCAAGAGAAGAAGTTATCATTTGAGTGCCTTGCTCATTTGAGTTAAGTATACACTCAAACTCTCCTCCACAGAGCTGTCCACCTTATAAAAACAAATCTGCTGCCGTCGAGTCCATTCCGACTCAGAACAACCCTATAGGACAGAGGAGAACTGTCCCATAGGGTTTCCAAAGAGTGCCTGGTGGATTCGAACTGCTGACCTTTTGTTTAGCAGCTGTAGCTCTTAACCACTACACCACCAGTTCCAATGTAACCAATGTGGTCATGTTTTCTTTGACTCAGTTGTCTATGAGGTAAAGTCTAACTTGCTTTGTGCGGCCATCTGGCTTTTTTAGAACTAACCCTCAATTGCCTCTGTAGCTCTCTCCGAGGCATCCTCCCATCCCACCTCCAGTAGAACCTAGGTCCATACTGAACCTCTCTTTCCTGAGTGCTTTGATTTTGGATAAGTTTTTTTTCCTATAGAACAGTGGTTCTCAACCAGGGATGATTGTGGCCCCCACTAAGGAGACATTTGGCAGCATCTGGACACATTTCTTATTGTCACAACTAGAAAGCTGCTCCTGGTATCTAATGAGTAGAGGCCAGAGATGCTGATAAACATCCTATCATGCACAGGACTGCCTCCCTCCCACCACCTCCCAACAAAGACTTATTCACCATCCAAAACTGTCAATAGTGCCAAAGTTCAGACACTGCTGTAAATTAAACACATCCTCTATTTTATACTGAGGAAATTCTCTTTAATCTTCCATGTCCAGCTCTAATGTTACTTCTTCATCGAACCTCCTAAATTTAATTGAACCCATATGTTGTAGTTGTTAGATGCCGTCTAGTCTGTTCCAACACGTAGCGCTCTATATACAACAGAACGAAACACTGCCTGGTCCTGTGTCATCCTCACAGTCATGTTTGAGCCCATTGTTGAAACCACAGTGTCAATCTATCTTATTTGAGGGTCTTCCTCTCTTTTGCTGACCCTCTACTTTACCAAGCATGATGTCCTTCTCCAGGGACTGGTCCCTCCTGATACCATGTCCAAAGTAGGTGAGATGAAATCTCGCCATCCTTGCTTGTAAGGAGCATTCTGGTGTACTTCTTCCAAGACAGATTCATTCATTCTTCTGGCAGTCCGTGGTATATTCAATATTCTTCAGCAGCACGATAATTCAAAGGCATCAATTACTCTTCAGGTTTCCTTATTCATCACCCAGCTTTTTCTTGCATAGGAGATAACTGAAAATATCATGGCTTGGGTAAGGTGCGCCTTAATCCTTAAAGTGACATCTTTGCTTTTCAACACTTTAAAGGGTCTTTTGCGCTGGATTTGCCCAATGCAATACAGCGTTCGATTTCTCAACTGCTGTTTCCATGGTCGTTGACTGTGCATCCGAGTAAAACTTCATTTTACCTCTTGTACCACATATATGATGCTGTACTGAAATAACATACACATGTGAATAACCCCCACTAGACTGAACTGCTTAAAGGCAGAAATCATACCTTATTCCAGTGCTCACTTCACTGCCTGGCACATAAAAACCAGAAAACCAAATCTGTTGCCATCGAGTCAGTTCAACACATAGAGACCCTATAAGATAGAGCAGAACTGCCCCATAGGGTTTCCAAGGCTGTAATCTTTACAGAAACAGACTGCCACATCTTTCTCCTACAGAGCACCTGGTGGGTTTGAACCACCAATCTTTTGGTTGGCAGCTGAGCGCTTTAACCACTGCACCATGAGGGCTCCTTGTCTGGCACGTAGTAGCAAGAAAATCAAAGAAGTTGAAAGGCACTCAAAAATTATGGGTTAATGAATCAATAAATAACTCACTTTTATATACCTGGGACTGGTACAGTGATTCGCCCATAGTAGGTACTCATCTTTTATTTTTTAATGTTTGATAATTTAGTACTTTAAGATAATTTTCCTCACCTTTAAAATGAGCTGATAAAGGAACATATGTAATGATGGAATAAAGTGAATTATTATGTGTAAATCATTGGAACAATAGCTGCCACAGAGCAAGCACTGAATAAGTGTTATTTTTATTGTTAATATTGATTATTCTCTTATATACCTGACTCTAAAATACAGCCACAAAATCATATCTCCACTTTGGTATTGCAACTTCAGTCATTCCTGAAATCTTTGTACCCAATATTTCCCAGGAAAACCTTTCCATTCATAAATACCTGCAATGTTTTCATACTGTCAGCCTCAAGTACCCCATTTAGTTATATGACACATTCATTTTTACATAAAAAAAATCACCAGAACTTCTTATATTCAAATCTAAAATCTAAGAAAGTCAATATATATGAATAATAAATGTTCCTCTAATGGTAAATATTTCATATGTCTGCATTTATAGTATTGGGCAGTGAGTTTGAGGCTATTGAGCAGCCTGGATTATCCAGCATTACATGAATGTAAATAGAAACTTGCATTCATTTTTTTCTCTGTATTTTTCTGGAAAGTTTGGAAATAAATATAATTTTAATCTACCACCAGCCCTACCTGGATAAAAATCATTAAAATTATCCTTTTAGCAGCAAGCTGGGAGTTACTGCATCTTATGTGGAAAGAAAGTCATGCTCAACACTCCGTCCATAAACATTTAAGGCCACGTGGTTAGGTGTGATAATAATAATGGGCTCTAGATGGCTAGGCAAATACTCAAGACCTGACATTAGTTTATTGAATTAATGGCTTGTGACATGAAGATAGAAACTCCTTAAATGAGTTCATTTCTAGCAATCATTTCAACGTCTTGAAAGCCCCCAACCTTACCAGAATTGTGAATTATTTCAGTCTAAAAATATTAGTAAAAATGTAATAACCACTCTCTACAGATGACTGCTTTTTCCTGGTTCAGATACGAGAAAAGAAAATAAAACAGGTGAATCAAGTGAATAAAAGAGATAATCAAATTCAATGTGTCAGTAAACTCTCAAATCCATTCTTATGTTATCATAATTGCATTATCCATACTCTTTTTATGAGTAACTGAGCCAAAATTCTCCCTCCTTCTGCCCTGTTATCTAACACAGGAAAGAATTAGAAACAAAGAAACAATTAGAAATAAATCTAGAAATAATTAGTCACATTTGCCCCCAAGGTAAATCATACTAAATTATGGGGTACCTTATAGGGTCACTATTAGTTGGAATTGACTTGATGGCAGTGGGTTTGGATTTGGACTGAAAGAGGGTTGTCATGGAACCGTGAGAGAATTACTTTCTTATCTTTTGTTCTTTCCCTTTTCCTTCTCTTTTCTTATGATAGGAAGACAGACAGACAGGCAGGCAGGCAGACAGACAGACAGATTATAGAAATACGATATAGACATTTAAAGGAAGCCCTAGCGGCACAATGGTTAAAGCGCTCGGCTGCTAACTGAAAGGTAGGCAATTCAAACTCACCAGCCGCTCTGCGGCAGAAAAGACCTGGTGAGCTGCTTCTGTAAAGATTACAGCCTAGGAGACCCTGTGAGGCAGTTCTACTGTGTCATACTACGAGTTGGAATCGACTTGGCAGCACACTACAACACAGATACTTAACTAAATTCCCAATGTTTAATTAAAGGCTCAGGTTTTGTCAAAAGAAATTCCTCTATCATTGCTATAAATATATATATATATATATATCCATCACACCAAAAAAATGCTTTCTATACAATATAGTCTATCTGGTTTCTAAAGCTGAAATCTTCTGCCATTACATTATTATAAAGACCACCTGGGAAAATTACATCTATTTAGTAAGAATTTTCTTCAACAGATGAAAATAAAACATTAATGGTGATAATTATGATTTAAGTCCATTTGACTTAGTCAAAACTATCCTAGAGACAAAATGTTAGATTTTTAAAAAATGCCTGAGAATCCTCCTGTTACATGGGTATAACATACAGGAGGCAAACATGGCTTCACAATTTATAGAGTGCTTCCCATGACTCACAAGTATAGCATTCAACACACTGATGTTTAAAAAAAAAAAAAATATATCTAGTTTAGATACAGCCACATCGGGTTAGCCAGAGCTGAAAAGACTCAGTCCACCTACTGTGAAACTTTGTTGAAATGAAAAATCACATAAACATATAAGAGGTTCACTTAACAGAAATCTCTCTATCGCTCTCTCTCCCTTTCTCAACAACATTTACAATTATGAGTACTCAACACTGACACCAAGTATTTCAGGGTGACCTTGGGGAGCACTAGATGTCTGGCCATTTCTTGTGAGTGTTCTAAATGTACAGAATCTCTAAAGCAGCCAGGCATTCTCTTTAATTTCTGCCCAGAAGAATTGACCCAAACTCTCTTGTCAGTTATGGATCCCACCTTGCTGGTGACCTTGGGTTCTGATCCCTTTACCTCCCAGCTTCTGAGACTTGGCTAGGCCATAGATATTGTAGGTCTGTGTCATTTTCCCTTTGAGTTACCCCAGTAAGGGGCAAGGCAGCCAGCACTTGTAGGAACACTCTCTAATATGGAGGAAGGAGCTTAACCACTTTGCTAACAGACTCCTTCCTGTGTTTCTCCATTCTGATGTTTGTTTTTTTTGTTTTTGTTTCAATGCAAAAATGCTGCTTCTCATTAGCTTAATGTCCTTCACTATTGGCTTCTAAAACTCACAGTCTTCCAAACACCCTCTAGACAGTATCCCTGTGCTTCAGCAATTTTCTTAAAGTAGGCATCATTTCTATATTCTTCACTCTACTTTAGAAAGAAGCAACAACAGCAGCATTAACAATGACAACAGAACAGAAGCGTAGCTGCAGTTGTCCATTAGCCCATAGTTCCAATAATACCCACTTCAGGCTGTGCTATGCAATCACACAAAACTCTTAATCATACTATCCTAGAACATCCATGCAGACCTTCTGCTTTGAAAGAAACAACTGCTCGTTTAATATTAGTTGTCTGACACAATTATCTCAGGGCAATAAGAACAGAATGATGCTGGAGGCCTATAAAGTGTGTTCCAACAGTGGTTCAATTTTACTGTGTAACTACTAGGTTCCAGCATCCATGCCAATTTTTTTTTTTCCACATTGTCATTTAATCTTCACCATAATTCCATAAATTATTGGTACTAGTATACCTATTTAACAAGATAAAGAAAAGGAATTTCATAGAGATGAAACACATTTCCAAAGTTCCATAACCAATGAATCTCAAGGCTGAGATTCAAACCCAGGGTGTCTATAGATTTCTAAGTTTTCTAATATCAACTGCTGTGCTATACTGTCTCTTTAGCTTCTGGTACCCATTTTGTTCTAACTAAATGTGTGCTTTGAGCCAGCCATGTGTTCTCCTTTTGCCTCAATTTTCTCACTTGTCACAATGAAAGCAGTGAACTAGATGAAGTTTAAAACACAGGACTGCCTTTGCGTTCTCGTTCTACAGAACAGTCTTTGGCACCTGCTCCTTCCTAATACTTTCAATTAGAGATTTGTTACCCCAACGCTAGCTATAATTTTGTATTCAAATCTCCCCTTCTGTTTCAAATGTCCTTTCTATGATCACCACGACAACGACTTAGAACATCAAAAATCTGTTATCAAATTCACAGGCATCAGCCCTTTTTGGGCAATAGTATTTTCTGTTGTGCTTATAAAACCTTGATGAAAACATAGTTTAGTTTCTGAGAAAGTAACAACGCTGAAAGACTATAAAGTGAATTCATTTTGAATAGACATAAGCAAGACCAACCAAAACCAACAATTACATATTTGAACTCCACAAAGGTAGAGTGTACCCAACACCACTGATGAAATATCAAAATTCCACAGGTATGTGTAAACCTGAAGTGACTAAACAGTATCCATTACTATATCTGTTGCTTCTAAGGAAGACAGAAGAAGAACTGATGCATTCAAATTGTGGTGTTGGCGAAAAACACTGAATATACCATGGATTGCCAGAAGAACGAACAAATCCATCTTAGAGGAAATATAACCCAAATGCTCCTTAGAAGTGATGATGGGGAGACTTCAGCTTGCTTACTTCAGACACATGATTAAGAAAGACCAATTGCTAGAGAAAGACATCGTGGTTGGTAAAGTAGAGGGCCGCCAAGGTGAGGGAGGCCCTTGGTGAGATGGATTGGCAGAGTGCCCAAAACAATGGCCTCAAACACAGCAATGTTCATTAAGACAGCACACAACCAGGCAATGTTTCATTCTGTTACATATAAGGTTGCTATGAGTCAGAGCCAACTTGAAGGCAACTAACAACAATATATAGGAAGTGATATAAAATTCTATAATAGGGATTACCTTCCAGTTGGAACTCATATAAGACAGTACGCTTCCCGTTAAATAGGGTTTAGAGCAGCCCTCTCTTCACCCGCAACACTGTTGTGCTTGTAAGAAAGAACATTATCTTCAAATTCACTCTATATACATCATATCATTTCAAGAAGCAGAGTTACAAAGGCACTTCCAGAACTAAGAATTGAACTCAGCTACAAAGGATTTGAAGACAATATAGAAAATATGTGAGGTCTTCCATGGAAATCAATTGATAAAGACTTGTTACTTAGAGATTGTGTTTGAATAAGTACATGCTGTGATTCAGAATAAAGATCTTGCAGCAAGACCAGTGTAGATGGTGAGCAGCAGAGTTTGCACTGACAACAACAATCTATTTTCTTGTCTCTTAGAACCATTCCCCTTTCTCAGCTGGTGAAGGGATATTACTAATTCCATAGGCAAAAGAAACTGGTGATCAAAATCAGAACCCACCGATGAGCATTTATACTCCTTTCTATTGACAGAGGGTAGAGTAAAATACATTGGTTTCTCTTTATAAATTACGGACTCAATCATTCCTAATTTTTTAATCATTTTATCAATTGCTGAGTTGAAAGGAAAAAACAACACTACATTATTTTAAACAAAATACATTAGTTGTTCCTGATACTACTTCAGTAATACAGTCAAATTCTGCCTTCAAGGATGGAGGAGTCCATAATTCAGTTATTGAATTCTATATCACTGAGGATAATTTCTTGTTGAATATGTTTTGTGGTACAATGACAACCACTGTACATGCAGATTACTTGTAGTTTAATACACTCACACTAAATTCACAGCCTAAAGGCTCTAGTTTTAAGTATGCTTTTAATGAGCCCTATTTTGTGAATTACACATCCCACCACAAATATAAAGTACTATATTTCAAAGAGGCAGGTAGGTTAATATTTTTGTCAGTCACATTTACACACATACAAACAATATAGAATACTGCACTGCTTAAAATGCAATCTAACTTTAGGATAAATAAACCTGCTTCTCACTTATCAATTATCTCGTTGTCTGACATTTCACATTTATGACAATAGCAAAAGATCGACTATCCTACTATTTTGCGTGTTAACAACATATGCCTGGCAGTAATGAATGCTGATGTGTGAGAAGAGTGGCTGTGATGGTTAAGGTTATGTGTCAACTTGCCTGGGTCACGATTCTCAGTGGTTTGGCAGTTTTGTAATGATATAATTTGGCAGTTATATAATGATGTAGTCATCCTCCGTTTTATGATGTGACACGGTCATCCTCCATTTTTGCATAATACCAATTTTCACATAATGATCTGGTCTTTGGAACCTAACAATGTTGATAAGTGAAGAGTGGGTGTAAAGGCATGATAAAATAAATTATAAGTCATTCTTGTGTTGCTACTACTAAATTAACAGTTATCTCTGGTAGGATTAGAAGTATTTATTTTCCTTTACCAGTATTTTTTATTTTTATGCCCTTGTTGTACAAACATGCATAAAAAATAATATCAATTTTGGCAGCTTTTATACAAAAATAAATTCATTTGTTGATGAAAACATTTTCTACAAATAGGTTTATCTTATTTAGTTCCAAATATATAGTAATAGTATATAACACTATATAGTATATAATAATATAGTACAGTATTTTTACACAAATAATGCACACTTTCTACATTTGTTGGCCAACTGCACCCTCTCCTCGTGGGATACTTTCATAAGAGCCACTATGCCAATTTTTTTTTATCATGTTGCTGTAAAAAAAAAAAATGAGCATAGTACACTTACAAAAATACCTTGTAGGGGGTGGGGAGGGCGTGATTGGCAAACAAATGTAAAAGGTATGTGCTGTTTGTGTAAAATACAGTAATCTCATTATCTCTGCAAAATAGCTTAGGTCCAAAATTATTGAACTTCTTGTAAACACTGCAAGGTGGAAAATTATTTTTTTTGAAATATCAGCTTCTCAAGATTAGTTAGCTTTACCCATGGTTAATATTATAAGGAAACTATTCCTAGATATGCATTTGCCACAAATACACATAACTTCATACAAGCAATAGAAACATGCCCTTTCCAGCTAGATAACAAAAGAAGAAAAAGAGAAATATTAGGTCACTAGATGGTGCCATAATGTTATTTTTTACTTCATTATCAGGTTTCTGGAAAGACACTTATTTTTAAAAAGCATCAAGCCAGGTATCATGCAGCACAAAAAGTAAAGTTAACGTGAACAACATGGATATTTAAAAGATAAAATGTTAAAAATCTAAAAAAGAATGGATTGCATTATAATTGTATTAATTTGGATTACAGTCCATCAGTATATACTATGGAGAAGTTTTGACAATATCAAGATAGAATAACTTAATGTAAAGATGTAAATATTTTATGCCTATCTTTAGATCCAGTTTAGTAAATTTGTTCCTGAAAATACTTATAATTACTCATCATACATGTAAATACATATGTACAAAAGAATATTGTTGCCCAGCCTACTCAGAAAAGTAATAATTCTTTTTTTTTTCTAATTAGTAAATATATTTTTGTACATCAAGTGTATTTAAGGACTTCTGTTCAATTAAGGGTTTTTTTCTGATAAGGGGACCTGGATTCTGTGTCTTG
>NW_004443950.1:5948285-5953617 GCF_000243295.1 Trichechus manatus latirostris
GTAGATTCGGACTGCCGAAATTTTGGTTAGCAGCCCAACTCTTAACCACTCTGCCACCAGGATTTCCTATATGATCGCTATTAAAAGAAAGTTGCAGCCGAAATACTTTTTCAAACAAACAAAAAAATTATACCACACCTGAAACAAATCAAGAGTAACATTCTTGTTTTTGCAAATGTTAGAACTTGTTGAGAGGGTTATAGCCAAAAACACTGTGCCTGGAGAAACAGCCACATATAAGCTTGAGAGAAACTCATTTGCATTTCTAAACTTCCCCACTGGCATAATTACTCTGCAGAGAAGAAAGGAGTTTCTCCCTCTTCAATTCTTAACCACCATTCACATGCACAATGTTCAAGAGATCTAACAATTTTAGGCACTTTGGAGATTTAATGGCAGAGGAGAGGAGAAAGACTTAAAAAGTCTCAAAGTGCTTCTTTATTTCTCTCATTATTGGAAACAGTTTAACAGTGTACTTATAGGTCCCCTTTTAACAGAGTTTGCTCTTTTCCACATTATTATTCAACACGAAAACTGATTTTTCAACCCAGATAGAACAACAAGGAATCTTTCAAAAAAGGTGCAAATTTCAGTGTCAGATGGATTTAGCTATCTTTGATAACAAAATTCAATGTTCCCCAACTACTGATCTGAGATGTTTCTAAGGATAAGCCCATTCCTTAGAGGAAGAATATGTATAATGTTACCAAGATCATCATTTCTAACTGTCATAATGTAGGTTCCTTATGGACTTTGGAACAAAATCAGCGAATAAAGGGGGAAGGATAAGACTGTTTCTAGGGAATATTCTTTCTCCATTTTAATTAGACAAGGCAACTGCTATTCTCTCACATTTTCAAAATAGTTCTTCAACCCAAACTTAAAAAATTAATATCTATGATATATGAGTACATGAGAAGATTTTATAGTCTTGGTGCAGCTTCATGTTGGGAATGGGCTTTTCTGATGTAATTTACAGTAAGGTTGGGCTTGTTTTTAACTTAGATGAAGATGTAGTTAATACAGATTATTTATAGGGCTGTTTAATACTCTGTGTTATAGCACGCTTCCCAGGGGGTGTTAGTTTTTAACAACCTCTTTCTTCCCTGATGGCTATTAATATTTGGCACTGCTTTACTTTTACTGGCTGTGTACAATTAAACACAGACTTTGACATTTTGACTGTGCCTTGGCTAAAATGATATGTATAAATGCTGATAGTCTTAACCTAATTCACAAGACTTTCATTGAACAGGTGCAAGAGCCAAAAGAAATAAACTATTCTATGTTTTTGCTTGAAATGCTGACTCTCAGCCCAAATTATTGCTTAATTTGGATCAATTTATTGAGCTGGGGTTTCCCTGAGACTGAGAGCGTCTTGCTTTCTTTCACAGCATCCAAATAGCATCCTTTTGGAGGTTATGTACTAGGAGCAATGCTAACCGCTTTTCAAAATTTATCTCCTCAGCTCACCCTCACTATTATTTAATAAAAGGGTTATCATTAGGCTTATTTTATAGCTAAATGAATGGAGACTTCAAGGTGGTTAAGTGACCTGGTCAAAGGAACAAATTTAGCACACAATAATAGCAAATAGAAGTAACTGCAACCTAGATCCGTTTCAACACAGCTAGCTATGCTGGTCTTAAGATGACAGAGTGAAAAAATATACATACATATAAAAACTTATCTGTGGTTATAGAAAAGAGGAGTCGTTTTGATAAAATAAAGTGGGAAGCAACCTGGGAGATTTTATATTTCATCCAAATATTATTATTAGTAGCTGCCCAGAATCCTCATTTGGACTAGCATTTTTACCTGTCCAGCAACTATGTTCTTTTGTTTGTTTGTTTTTTTCTTTTCTTTTTTTTTTTTTACTTTGGGAACACACCATTTCCCTCATTTGCTACCATCTTTAAGGCTGTCAATTAAGGTACTCCAACCAAACCTACCAGTTGGTGGTAGGTGACTCCAATTAGTCCAATGAAATACTCTTCTCCAGAATTCAGATTATCACAAGTGTGAGCCAAAGACAGAAGGTGAATGGGGAGGAGGGTTAACTATCCTGACTAAGCTGCCACAGAGTCCTTAGCTCCTGGTACAAGATCCCTCTAGCCTCCCTGTTTCTTAGTCTTCTGCTACATGTTTCTCTTCCTTTGATTCGGTAAGTACCTCATATCCCGTATGAACCTAAGCTTCCTCAACAATAAGGGGGTAATAATAATTTAATAAAAGCTTCTGATAATTTTTATGAGGACTAATTTAAATAATATAAATAAAGTTCTGGTTACAATATCTGACATGTAATAACGGTTCACACATTAGCCTTTTCCCTCACCATCATTAAAAATACCCCTTTCAATCATCACGGGGCTTTTAAGACTATCCTATCCAAATACTTACGATCATTTGGTCCTATTGTATTATCTCCACCACTTCCATAGTTGTCTCCACTGTTGCCCTGACACCCTCATTTCAAGATGAATTACTGTTTCAACTGCATAGAAATCCCCCATTTTTCCCTAATTTTGACCAAAAAGAATACCAAATCTGTGAGAGTGAGCGTACCATTACGGGTCCAATCTGAATGAACATGGGGTTGAGGTGGGTAATGGAGACATGGCGAGATAGGGAGGGAAAGGTCATGTTTCAACTGTATTGGGATTTAAATTGAACCATATTCTGAAAAGACCCCATTGCTATTTATACATGCCTCTTTAGAAAAGGATTTAAAGTTACAACATACAGATTAGCAGCAGATATTTTCCCAGCCCAGTTCTGCACATGCTGATCAATGAGGCATAAAGATATAATTGGTTTATAGACACATTTGTTGGAATGTATTTACCAGACTCTTAAATACCACATTTCAGTTTTGAGCCTAAATTATCAGCAAATAAATTTCAGCATAAAAAGGGAGTTTCTTGGAGTTATTAATTTATTTGTAGATGGATATTAAAAATTCTCCCATCCTCATTGTAGGGAACTCATTCTAAGGAATGGCAAGAAGGAATTCATTCAAATGCATTTTGTCAGTAAAATGCCTTCACGCAAAAGAGCAGAGATCTTTCCTATTAAAAGTATCAGATATATATTTTTTTCAAGTATTAAGTTACCTGTTCATATTCCTGAATCTAGTGAAAGTTGTAACGGTGATACCAAGATGGGCAGAGGTTGAAATTTGGACCTGGGTGAGGACTTTGTTTCCTCAGTTCCTCAGTCTTCCCCTTGATTGGCCACCTTTCAAATCTTCTGAGGAAGTATACACAGAGAATAATACACTGAACATAAGTTCTTCTTGATGTGAGTCTTTGGACCCAAATCCTACCCCTCCTTTCTGCTCTTCACCCCTATTGACAATGAATTCATATTTTTTAATCTAAGGGCAACAGACACAGGCTCCTTGCACAGCCTTGGAAGCTATGTTGACTCACAACACACTTTTCATTTGCATTACAGATAGTTTAGTTTATCTAATAGGAACTCCATTCCTACAATAGGAAATAATAGTATGTAGGCAGATAAACCCATTTTATCAAAACAATTTGCCAGGATATAAAGAATTTTATAGAAAGAATTTAAATACTAAATTTAAAAAACGGTCCTTTGGAAAGGTCACTAGCTGCTTTAGAATCCTTAGCATCGCAACACCATTAGTAGATTGATATTAGCACATAGAATGCATTTTGTTTGCTATCTTTACTGTAGAACATTGTTATTGTTGTTGTGTGCCTTATAGTGGATTCTGACTCACAGCAACCCTATAGAACAGAGCAGAACTGCCTCATAGGGTTTCCTAGACTGTAAATCTTAATGGGAGCAGATTGCTAGGTCTTTTATCCCATGGCTGGTGGGTTTGAACCCTAACCTTTCACTGAGCAGCTGAGCACTTAACCATCGCACCACCAATGGGCTATGAAAATACCTCTAGAGATGAGATCATTAAATACAAAGTATTTAAACTTTTTATGAAAACTAACTAAAGGAGATACACTTTCCAGGGAAATAAAAGCATAATAAGAATATAAATCAAATTTCAGCAATAAAGATACGCAAATATGTCTTCATTGATCATTGTAATTAGAAGTACAACTTTCTTGAATGGAGTTTACCAGCACTTTCCACTCTTATGATGGCATGTCATTTACACTTCATAACTATTCTTTCATGGAGATGTTATTACCTCCCCACCACCTCCCTCCAGCTTTGGCAGCATGCTTTATTTCTAATGGGTCACACAAGTGATCCTCTGGAGAATCCTAGATATGGGGAACTAGAAATACTTTTCCTGCACTTTCAGCTAGCAAGATGGGCCTGGGAATTTACTTCCCCCTACCACCATTCTAGAAAACTCATTCCCCAATGACGACAGGTATGGAATTATGAAAGCCCAACTCACTTGCCTCCATTGGGAAAAACTCAAAGCGTAACTTACACTCTCAGTTCCCTGTGGGATCAGGTTAAACAGCCTGGCTTGACTTATTCTCTTCCCTATCCTGGTTCCCACCTACCCTTTCCAGGTTCCTCTTGGGAGTACCAATGGTGACTCACCATCCTAGTTTGCCCAGTACTTTGAAGTTGCTGCTGTTCTTGCTGTTAGTTGCCTTCAAGTCGATTCTAAATCATGGCAACCTCATGTGTACAGGGTTGAACTGCTCCATAGAGTTTTCAAGGCTGTGACCTTTTGGAAGCAAATCTCCAGGACTTTCTTTCAAGGTGTGTCTGGTTGGTCCAAATCACCAATTTTTCAGCTAGTAGTGGAACACTTAACCAAGTGCACCATTTAAGGACAACTATGCAGTTACCTGGGCAAAAAAGTTACCAGCAGGCAGGACTCTCTTTGCAAAAATCAGGACAGTCTTGGGCAAAACGAGATGGTTGGTCACCCTATGAGTCTCCTTCCAAGGAACTTGACTTAAGATAACAGGGAAAGCCTGTCTGAGGAGAGGGTGTTTATGCTGAGAAGGGGCCAACCATTTATAGAGCTGGAGGAGTGTTTTCAAGAAAAAGAAAATAGCAAGTGCAAATGATAGGAAACAAAGAAATAACAGCTTCTTGAAGAAATAGATAGAAGATCAGTGTGGCTGGAACAAACTGAATAAGGGCAAGCACGTGAATAAATGAAGATAAAGAGGTAGGAAGGTACAAAACCTATAGTGACTTGGTGGAAAAAGTGAGGGAAAGAGTTTATTATTACTCAAACTCTTACATATGCTAAGGGCATTTTTCTGACATAGAATTTATACATCTGTGTTTGGGTGCGTGCATTTTTCCTAATAAAATTATGGTTTTGGAAAACAATATGTATTTCTTGAGAAAGCAGTCTTTCAAA
>NW_004443950.1:5954122-5961938 GCF_000243295.1 Trichechus manatus latirostris
AGTTATGACTCTGATAGTGGCTGAGTCTCTCTTTAGAATATTGACCCTCTTCAGAAGCAAGTATTATCTAATTGGTGACAGGAAATAAAACGTAAGAGTGGCTTGGAGGGAGAAAATCTGAAATTTAGACTGGATTTCAGGAAAAGACAAAAAATGTGCCTGAAGGATCCTCTGAGCTTCAGAATATTTTCCTAAGGGCACTTTTCTGGGTATTTGTAAATTCTGAATAAAAGAGTTAAGTTGGAAAAGCCCCTGAGGAGAAAAAGAAAAAGAAAAAAAAAGCCCACATAAGTAATAATTTTGCATTGTTGAAAGAACAAAGTAAAGAATCTAATAGGTCTTCTCTATTTGGCAATTTCAATGCTTTTATTATAATTGCATAATTGTAATGCACATAATGTAGTCTTACACTTGAAGAAAGATTAAGAGTCAAATTATATTATTGGTTCACCCGTATAGCTTGCATGAACTTAAATATAAGTAATGCTTGTACATTCCTGGAAACTTAGCCCCCTGTATGCTTATACAGAATAATCTCTTTACAGTTTGCTAAAACCTTTTCAATTAATTCATTAATTCTCTTCTTAAGAACTAATGAGCATGGTTTAAATATTCCTGTGCTAAAAACGTACAATCCAATAAAAAAAAACCCTCTGTGTTAAAATATCCAAGTACACATATATATTACACACATGTATATGTCTATGTATGTGTGTGTAAAATATGTACTATTGAAGTGTGTTAACAAGATTTTCATTGCAGATACTTTAGTTTAACTGATACTAAATCCATTCTTAGAATAGGAAATAATAATATGAAGGCCAATAAAACCATTTGGTAGAAAAATTTGCCAGGATACTAAATTTTAAAAATGGTCAACTGGAAAAGTCACCAAATGCTTGGATTATACATAGAAAACATCAACAGTATCATTTTCTAACCTCTATTCTGCTGGCAAAATTATTTGGGTATTGATGGTTGGCATAATTAGATAATTTTACTTTCAAAGTAGAGGTTAGCAAGCTAATTAACTGACTTACTTCCTAAAGAAAGATTTTGTTGGGGGAAAAAAAAAAGATCATCATGTAAAATGGTAGGAGGGATTTTAAAACCGGGTCAACTTCTGGGTTCGTCCTTCTGTTTTCTTTTTACAAGCCTAACATGTGGTTGAGTAAATACATAAACAAATGAACAAATACCTAATAGATGGTGTCTGGCTAAACCCCTAGGGTTAAGGGAAATGTACTTCATTTCTCTGAGTCTGGGATGGGGAACCGTATTTTCACTGACAATAGAAAGTCAAATTTTCTCCAGAATGTAATAAACCTGGGATCTTTGATAGGTCTGCTCTATAATTTCATGTCCTATGACCTCAGAGTGATGTTGTTCTCTTTCCTCCTCAAGGGTCAGGCAATGTTCAGGACTGAATTAAAGAAAATTTTAGGAAAATGGTGTCTACATAAAATTGACAGAATTGAAGTTAATGCATATATGAACGTTGACTTCCATTAGTGGTTGCAGGAAATTATGTGAGACCTCTGAAAATTATCAGTAGAAATGTGTAATGGAATGGAGAAAAATTAATTTGGTGATTTTTGTTTCTGAAATCTCTTTGCAAATGCAACTGCAAGACAACACCCTTCACCACCCTCCACACTCCCCCATAACAGAATGCCATCTGATACTTCCACCCATATAGAAATTCTTTAAATTGCCCCTGAGGGTAGGGGTGTTCTTCTGGGGCTGGGGTTAGAGCGCTTGTCTCTGTCTTCTCAAGCAACATCCATCACTGGATATGTATAACATGCCACGTAGGATGTTCATCATATACCCAGTCAGGATACCCAACTGAATTCCAAGCATGGGTGATGTCAAGGCAGTGAAGCCAGCCTCTATCTTGTTCTTCAGTTACTGGTCCACCCATAGCCTCTTCTGTAATGAGAAAGGCCCGTTAGGGATGGTTAACTGGTTATTGTACTTGGACAACATTAAGGGCTTTGTCTCAGCTCCCAGGGTTTGCCATTACAAATGCTATCCACAGGCACTGCCCAAGCTTGTCCTCTTTCATCTAGATAAGCCCCAGACACCACCATCTCTCTGCTTACCTCTGCCCTTACCAGAAAAACTAGACAAGTTCTATCTTTCTCAAAATACATGGGAGGAAAAGGCATTCTAGACCAAATTGGTGGAGGTAGATAGCTCAAAACTCGTCCCTCCACAGAAACAGCAGAAAGCAAACAGAAACTCTCAGGACCAACTTTGTCGGAACTTTAGAAAACAGCCAATGGTTTACAGCAACCCAGAAACACTAAATTAAGAAAAAAATCTGTTGTCATCGAGTTGATTCTGACTCATAGTGACTCTCCAGGACAGAGTAGAACTGCCCCATAGGGTTGTCTAAGCTGTAATCTTTATGCGAGCAGATTGCCAGGTCTTTCTCCTGCGCAACTGCCGGGTGGTTTTGAACCACCACCCTTTCGGTTAACAGCTGAACTCTTAACCATTGTGCTACCAGGGCTCCAGCAATTGCTAAGGGTTTTTTTTTTTTTTTTTTCTTTAATGTAACCAAGAAGTTTGTTCTCCTAAAGGGCAAGTATTTTCTACATCATCCTTATTAAACAGGAAATTAGAATGGAATTTAAACTGGTACCAACTTGTGCCAACTCAGGGAGCAATGAGAAGACAAACCTTCTGTTGAAAACCATAGGTTTCTTTTTTTCATTAATCTGTCTAAAACTTTCAATCAAATATTATTCATGCCTGGCCCTCCTCTAGACTCCGGGGACACTATGAGGCTACTCAACAGAGATAGTGCCTGCTCACGCAAAACAGTCTAATGAGGGCAGAGACACATTAATGGAACAATCACGTGAATAAATGTATAAAGACAAAAAGAGAGAAGAGCTAGGAAAGTCAGGACAGTGACTCTAGGAGTGCACATGGCATCATGCTGTTACACCTGCATCGTGCTGATAACAGCTGGGAAGGCTCCTTGAAAAGTGATGCTGGGGCTAAAACCTAAAAGATGAGCAGCAATTAATTAGGTAAAAACTACATGCATTTGGGCTGTGTGTGTATGTGTGTGTAGAATAACATATTGCGATGTAGATTTTTTGCATTCACAGCAAGAGTGATTTTCTTTTTTTTAAATATAAGAATGAATAGTATCTGTTTACCAGGAGGCATCCCAGTTCATGATGAACTTGCATACTTATTTAATGGAATCGCTTCGAGATCAATACCCCTTCAACTCAACTCCAGATATATGTATTCAGCAGGAGACTTTCAAGGTTGCTATCTGCTCCAACAAAATATAGTAGTAGCTAAGTCTGCTAATGCAGAGGGAAGCATTAAAAAAAAATAAAAAGTGCAAGATAGGAATAGGAGAAGTACATCACATCCCAGGATGCCATTCTGCCTTCTGCAATGATAATACAGAGTCAGATGGTCATATATCATATATTCCTTAATAAACAAGAGTGTCTGTAAAATGTAGGCATCCTGAATGCTTGTGTTTACATATGAATCACCTAACTTTTCAAACTCATTTGGAAATTCCATAATCCTTAATAAAAAGATCAGAATCACTAGTTGCAAAGTTAAAAGAGAAATGTATTTACAAGTACCTCTGTAATCAGTGCTGGTCAAAGTCTTACTTGAGATCAATACATAAATTACTTATTGGGCTGAAAACAGAAGGCATTGTTAAAAAGGGAACATTCAAGATCTTACCTCATTAGGCTGGATGGTTAGGTGAAGGACATGTCTTTCGTGTGCAGAGGGATAAGCAGCAAAGGATCTTGGGAAGCCCTATGTGACTAACAGAGTTAACCAAAAACATGTTCCTTCATACATATGTAAGATAAACAACCTCATGAAGCCAGCATATTTTTAAAAACACTTGAATATTAAATTCTAAGGAATTTGTAGTCTAGGTGAAGACAAAAGAACTGATTCTAACTGGAAGCTATTACCGTGTATTTGTGTTTGAAGGGAAAATTCATATCTTGAAATGCTTGTCCCCACAATAGAGTCAATCATATAAATGCCATCTGAATAAGATACTTATATTTTGTAAGCATAAATTCACACGGAAATACCATTTCCCTAATAACCACTTTAGTTGTTATTCTTGTTTGCCCTAGAAATACTAATGCAGTGATAATAAGAAAGCATACTTACATTTTCCACTAAATTTAGAATTTGAGTAATTGAAACACAGATGCAATGGCTTTGACAGGAAATTAATTTGATGTTAAGTGCCTTACTAGTGTTAGATATGCATATTACTCAGCATGGACATATTGCTTATACCAAGGGTGATGTGTACACAGCCCACCATACACACACACAGAAACATATACACACACAAACAAAACTGAAAACCCAAGAGACATGTGAGTTGTTATAAATGAAAATAATTCAAATTACTCAAAATAATAATTCAGAATTATATTTTATTATCTACTAGTATGATGTTTTTGGAAAATTTTCATATAAAGTTTTTTTAATAATTCTGTACCATTTGCCCTGGTAGCAGACATCAACTAAATAAATTTTTTTCTTTTTTTTAAATGAATACATCCAAACTTTTACTATGTAAAATATTACTCTTTCCTGTGGGTGACAGAGGAAGAAAACAGGGGTTCAAATTTTAGTTCTTCATGAGCTTACTCAACCTTAAACATTGCTTGTACCCTTAAACATTGCTTGTACCCTTAAATAGCTCCCTTTCTCTCTTTTTTCCTTCCTTCTTTCACTCTTTCCTTCCTTCCTTCCACTGCCCTCACCCCAAAAAACTTTGCCTTGCTAATCCATACTCAACCATAAGATCTCATCTCAAAGGTTACTTCCTCTTGGGAGTCTTCTCTGAAACTTTTAACCCATCAGCCTGTACTATGAAATATCTCAATATATTATCTTTTTTTTAAAAATTTTACTTCAAAGTAATGATCTCTGTGTGATTATTTGTGAACATTAGTTTTATCGCTATACTATGAACACTAGAGAGGGTAGGAACCCATCTCATTTGACTGTTTTTTTTTTTTATTCTCCAGCACATGGTACAGTGACTAGTTTTTAATAGACTCTCAATAATTATTTTTGCAGAATATTTCTGGCAAATTGGAAACTATATATGCTAGACCCTAAAATGATAGGAAACTTGTAAGTTTGGGGATATAAAAGGAATCCCAAAGGAAAAAGTTAAAGATATAGAAGAAGAAAGATGAGAAATTAAACTACAGAGAGTAATCACTACCCAGAAAATAGGTTGTGCTACAGAGTTTGGTCTTTATCCTCAGAAAAATGAAGTCTTTAAAGGTTTATATTCAAGGGAATGATGTGGCTAGATTCATATTTTTAAAAGATTATTCTAGCTGCTCTGTGGAAAACAGATGAGATGATACAGGAATGGATTCTGGGAGTTATAATGCATTTATGCATGTACAGGCCAGTTGTAATCATAGCCTTAATTAGAGTGACAGTAGAAGGTGTAGAGAGAAGAGGACAATTATCTGAGATGCTTATGAGATAAAATATACTAGAAAGATTGCTAGATGAGGTAAAGGAAGGTGACAAGGATGGCTCCTTCTTTTCAAAATTCGCTTAAATCGTTAGAGAAGCATCAGACGGGGGAAAGATAAATAGGTTTTTAGTACCCTTATTACCAATAATGGTAATGTTAAGATGGCAGATGGATAAAGTTTAAGGATGTTAGAGAAAAACTTGGCATAAAATAGAAAAAAGCCAATTATCATAGAGTAATTGAATCCATGGACATATATAAGTTTGCCTGGGAAAGTGCATCTAGAGTACATGCTAATAAGGACTACAATAACAAACAACTCCTTAATCTAGGGACTTAACGAAAGTTTTGTTCTATGTTTTTGTTTGTTTTCACACATTTTACACTGTACAGATAAGTAAAGTGCTCAGCTCCATAGAGTCTGCCAGAGACCCAAGCTGATGGAAGCTCCATTATCTTGTAGCTCAGTGAATCTCAGGTGAGGGCATTTTTTCCACCCAAAGAACATGTGGCAATGTCTGAAGAAGATATTTGTTTCTTGTCATAACTGGGAAGAGTGCAATTGGAATCTAGTGGAATGCCATTAAACATCCTACAATGCACAGGGCAGTCACCTCCACACCTAGGAATGACCTGGTCCAAAATGTCAATGGTGCCAAGGTAGCAATCCTGTTGTAGCTGCACCATAAGCACATTCTTAGACCCCGTAGCGGTGACAAAGACAAATGGCTCTTCAATGCTTCATCCTGAAAATAAGATACATCACTTCTCTCCATAGCCCAGTCGCCATAAGTAGTCACATACCCCATTTAAATGCAGCAAGGATCGGAAATGTAGTGCAGCAGATGACATATTTTATAAGAACCTCTGGTACTGCCATGTTCTAAAACAGGACCGTGGTGTAAATATATTTTGCTATTGGAGTTACCTCTTTAAGTTATGGTATTAGAGTAGTGGGGAGGTGGAGGAGAGTATGATTGACACCTGATCCAGGTGTTGGGAGGATAAATATGAGCCTGCCAGGGATTTCAAGCTGAATTCTGCTTTCACACTGAAGTATGCACTGAAACCTAGCAAAAGGCAATATATGAACTTTCCGATGTAATTTTCTCAGATATGTGTGAAAATGGAATTCATCATACTTGAGAACCGAATATTAAGGGTAATTAATGAATTTGGCAGCTCTTTTATTCTCAGCATTAGCTGGGAAAATTCCAAGGGTTCACGAAATGAAGTAGGTTTTCTAGTTTCCAAGTCACTACTTCAACTGGAACAAGTGACTAAGAATCTAGTTGCATTTATTTGTATTTATTTATTTTTAATTCCAGAGGATTCTGAACTTCTAAAATAAGAGACCAAGGTGGCTTGGGAACAAATCATAATGTAATGAAATTCATCATTCAGTTGTTTCCTGTTTCTAGCAGATACCGATTTTCTCAAAGTTAGTCTCTTAATAGTTGTAGCGAAAGGCAACTTTTGTTAAAGTAGTAGAGAACAAACTTTAGGGCCACGGGCCTAGAATCCTGCCTCAACTGCTTAGTAGTAACTGCATGTCCTCTGGCCTCAGTAGAATGACTACCAACTTCAAATGTGCAGTCATAGCAAGGATCTTGGAAAGTTCCTCCCATATAATAAGTACTTACTGCATGTTATTAGGAGCCCTGGTGGTGTAGTGGTTAAGAGCTTGAGGGCTAACCAAAAGGTCAACTGTTTGAATCCACCAGCCGCTCCTTGGAAACCCTATGGGGCTGTTCTACTCTGTGCTATAAGGTTGCTATGAGATGGAATCAACTCAATGGCAGTGGGTTTGGTTTGTTTGTTTGTTTTTTTAGTATATTATTAACATTATTATCTTTATTGTGATTTTTATTATTAATTTCATCTTGAACTAGCCATTCATTTTGTGGAGGGTGAAGCAGAGTACCAAGAATGGCTTAATTTAAGCTTTGGATGTGATTCTGGGATGTTTTTAGTCAGAAGTGAGAGACTTGCACCTAGCTTTTGTAGGTGTATTTATTTCATTAAGCGGGTGTTGTCACTCAATGTCCAAAAAGGAGATAGGAACTGCACCAGTAAATTAAACATTACAATGGTATGATGAGGTTAGGTAGATTGTTAACCATTAAAAGAGATTAAAGAGGGCTCAGAGAAGTACAGAAATAGCAAATGCAGAAAGCAGTGAAAATGTGTAGGCTGAGGAAAAGCAGACAAGGAAGGAGCTACAAAATTAGGAGTCCCCAGACCGCCATCAAAAGTTGAGATGTAGTGGAGTTCTGGCAAAATGGCGCT
>NW_004443950.1:5970315-5972680 GCF_000243295.1 Trichechus manatus latirostris
GTCATAAAACAACATGTGTACTACTGTTTCATGAGAAACTATTTGTTCTGTAAGCCTTCACCTGAAGTACAATAAAATATAAAAAAAAAGAAAAAAACAAGTTGAGATGTAGTTCTAGTTGTAGGGTAAAGCTGCCACAGGAACACACAGACTGTCAGTGGCAAAATAATGTCCCAAAGGTCACGGGCCACAGCTGGCCTGTAGGAACAGCTCAGTGAATAGGAGTGCGATATCCTGCAACAGCTGCTAGCCTTCTGCGTACCTATCTATGGTCTCCTGTGCTGAAGGAAAGCATAACAGAACCATAAAGGGAAGCCCTGTGCTCCTGCTCTGGTCTTGATATCCCTTGAGTAGTCCCTATCTACCCACAAAGTCTAACACGGAGCCAGACGGCCAAGAAGAAATGTGTACAGGTTCCAGTTCCAGTATCATTAAGAGGACGATGAGAGACAATGACTAAGAACTGTCACAACCAGTGGTGTGAATGGTGTGCTGGAACTGTACTGGCTCATAAAAACTGATTGTACATTTCTTACCAACTCCACATTCAGTGATGTCATGGTTGTGCTGCAAGTATCCACACAACAGAATCCAGCAGACATTACAAGCCAGTGTGTGTCGTTGCTGTAGTTGTTGTTTTTGGAAAGTCAGTTTACCAGCACACCACTAAACAGTCCACTTCACAGAGAATAAATATCTTATAAAAGAAAAATAATAATAATTTTTAAAAATCACTAAAAGCTGTAAATAACAGAATAGTGTGTTTAAAAAAAATATCAGCTGTGGCATGAGGCAGTATAGATTCCATTTTTTACCATTTCCTACCTGTGTGACTCTGAGTAAGAAATATAATCTCTCGAAATTAAAGTTTCTGCATCTGTTAAATAGAGAAAAAGACACTAACTCATTTAGGATGTGTGCCAGGGAAAAGATCTCTTGGCCCCTAGATGATGTAGATATTATGGTTCCTCAGAACATATCAAGAAAAATGCCCATTGATAATTAAAAGAAATGATATAGATACAGCTAGTGACATTTCAAAATTATTCTGGTCAACCTTTAATTTCTGCCTTTTAAGTAGTGTTCATTGCTATTTTACAGTCTCTAGAAGATGATGTTAATGGATTGAAGAGTGTGTTTCCTGTCTGTTTACCTCAGAGTTGACATTCATGTCTCTTAAGAGTACTGTCTTCTTGTGATTTCAAATCTCTTTTTTTTTTTCCTAACCCAGTACCAAGTGCTGGGAAATTGTGAATACTCAAAAAGCATTGGTTAAATGCATGATGATTTAGTGTTAGTTACTTAAGCAAAGGAGCCCCGGTGGCACGGTGGTTAAGAACTACAGCTGCTAACCAAAAGGTCAACAGTTCAAGTCCACCAGCCGCTCCTTGGAAACCCTATGGAGCAGTTCTACTCTGTCCTATACGGTCGCTATGAGTCAGAATTGACTCGACGTTAACGGATTTAGTTATTTAAGCAAATAGAGCTACAGAAATAAAAGCACGTAATAAGTGCTTACTGCTAACTAGAATGTTGGAGGTTTGAACCCATTAGCTGCTCCATGGGAGAAAGATGTGGCAGTCAGCTTCCATAAAGCTTACAGCCTTGGAAACCCTCTGGAGCAGTTTTACTCTGTCCTGTAGGGTTGCTATGAGTAGGAATCAACTCAATAGCCATCGGTTTCATTCTGGTTTTACCCTCCTCTCACCTTTCAGTGGCATTTTGTCATAACCTAATGTCCCTGCGGAGTCCCTGGGTGGTGGAAACGGCTTGGACGCTAACCAAAAGCTTGGAGGTTGAAGTCCACCAACAGGTGCCTCAGAGGAAAGATCTGGAGATTGACTTCCAAAGTCAGCCATTTGAAACCATGTGGAGTTCATTTCTACTCTGACACACATAAGGTCACCATGAATTGGAATCGACTTGAAGGCAACTTGTTTGGTTTTGGTTTATTTTCCAAATGTATAAATTTTTATATGAAATATCTCATTTAAATTTTCAGTTAACCCTGTGATGTAGTTTGCATTTTCCCTGTCTTACAGATGATGGAAACAAGATCCCAAAAGTTAAAGCAGCTTATTGATGTCCTATATACTATACTATTTAATCAAATCTAGATTCCATTGAGTATAAGACTAATAAACATTTTTTAAAAATTTTTTTATTGTACTTCAGGTGAAGGCTTACAGAACAAATTGTTTCTCATGAAACAGAAGTATACATGTTGTTTTATGACATTGGTTAACAATCAAACAATATATCAACCCTCTAACTTCTCAACTTTTTTTTTTTGGTGAAAATACACATAGCCAAAGATACACCATTTCAAAAATTTCTACATGCACAGTTCAGTGACATTGACTAC
>NW_004443950.1:5974127-5982721 GCF_000243295.1 Trichechus manatus latirostris
TCTGTCCTATAGGGTCGCTATGAGTTAGAATCGACTCAGTGGCAATGGGTTTGATTTTTGGTTAGGCCAGTTTTATGTAAAATAGTCATCAAAATGTATCATCTGATTTCAAACAAAATTTCCACACTCCCTCCATCCAATTTATAATTTTTATTTATTTCTGTGTGGGATAATAAGTATCTTGAAATCCTGCCTTAGTTCTTTTATGCTTTTTTATTTTCCCCCTTTCAGTTTTCCCAGGTGAGACTGTGAAACCAAACTCTGGTAAGCTGAACTATGGGAATTTTTTTAATTTTTTTTTTATGTTTTGAACTAGGGAATACAGATCAGCCAAGGTAGGTCTGTAGAGGTAAAAAGATGTGTAGGCAATGGCCCCATGCCTATCCCTCTTCGCTGTATCAGAAGTAAGGAGTTTCTTACTTTTGAAGTAATTCTGTTCATCATTCTGGCACACAGCAACTCTCTTCTGTTGGTCTGCCTCACGCAGAATCCAATAGTTGCTCTTCTTCCCATAACGGCTCTTTGCTTAATATCCCTGATGGTTCCTAAATTCCACATTATTTGTTTCCATGCATATACTTTGGAGATTTCAATTAAAATGACTTCTCTTTTTAGGGTGAGTATTTAGACTCTACTTGTAAAAAAATAATCCTTCTGTCCATGTCTTTGTAGCTGCTGTTGTTAGTTGCCATCGAGTTGTTGTAGGGGAAAAACATCACAAAGTTTAGTAAAGGAAAAGAAAGTTTTATTCGGAATATATTCAAAAGGGCAGAAGCGGTAAAACGGACAAGCATGCTGCTAGAGCCATATCTGTCCAAGTCCAAGGAAATATCACAGAACAGATAAAAGTGGGAAAACGGACAAGCATGCTGCCACAGCCATGTCTGCCCGAGTCCAAAGAACCCTTACAGAGTCATCAGCATATATTAACATTACCAATGGGCAAAGCCATTGAAAGCTTAACCTTTTCAGGTCAGCTAGAAACCGTGATCCTACATTCTGAATTGTCTTTCTTAACAATCGTTGGTACAGGTTTCAGTAAGGAGAGTCAGGAGGGTCTTCATTGGTCCAATAAATTTCTATTCACTAAATGCTAATAGAAAAAGACAAGAGTGGAAAGTCTTTTGTGTTGTGTTTGATCAGCTTTATGTGAAAGTTTCCCTAAAAGATATTTTCCAAGATTATCTTAGGTATTGTCTTTATACCTCCACGCTCAGTTGATGTGTCCTCGTGAGTCCTTGTGAGCCCTTGTGAGCCCAGCTCCAGCTGGGTCACATTCTCTATGCTTAAGGAGAGGGAATAATAACTCCAGTATTATTTCGTAAATCAGAGTCGACTCCAACTCATTCCTTCTCCATGACTTAGGTCTCATAAAACAAAAACAATGAGTTGATTAAATTACAGAAATGTTCTTTCAGTGATGGGGAAAAAAAAAAAAGGAAATATGATGGAAACTTTATTAAAATCCTGATTCTCTGATTGAATAACCATGTAGTCTTACCAAGCTGATCTACCTCTGCGGGGCTCAGCTTCTTCCTCTGTAAAATTCTTCTTAATTAATCATTGTTGATTGGAATAAATGTGATAACCTAAAGCATTTAGCACAGTGCCTGACACTTACAAAGCACTGAATAAATGTCATTGTTGTTCAGTTTACCCTCCATTTACTGACCATCACTGTGTCAATTCAGCATGCCCCAAATATTTAAAATTGAATAAAATGAATAACACAAGAAGAAGCTTACATTTTAGGAACTATAAGCTGTGGTTGGAGAGGGGACAGTGAATAAATGTATTAATGTTTGGTTAAATAAGTTCCAGTATTAAAAGCGGGAAGGTATTCCAGATGTAGACAACAAAGAAAGAATGTATGGTGGGTTTTATTATTTTCTCTAAAGTGCCTGGTTAATAACAACAAATTCTCAACCCTGAATTGCTTACAGACCTGCATTAGTTTCCTAGGTCTTTTGTAACAAAATATCACAAAGTAGATATCTTTAAGCAGCAAAAATGTATTGTCTCACAGATCCTGGAGGCTAGTAGTATGAATTCAGGGAGTCTGCAGGGCCATCAGTTTCTCTCCCTCTCTCGGTAATCCAGAGGAAGATTTTTTCTTGTCTCCCTCAGCTTCTGGTAGCCCAGGCATTCTTGACATTCCTTGGTGTGTAGACACATATTTACATGGCCATCTTACCTTTGTCTCTCTGTGTCTCTTTTCCTCTTTTATAGGACACCAACCAAAACCCTGTTGCCGTCTCTTCGATTCCAGCTGGCAGTGACTCTAAAGGACAGAGTAGAACTGCCTATAGGATTTCCAAGGCTGTAATCTTTGTGGACACAGACTGTTGAGTCTTTTTCCCCCAGAGTTGCTGGTGGATTCAAACCACTTGATCTTTGGATTAGCAGCTGTGATGGTTAAGATTGTGCGTCAACTTGGCTGGGCCATGATTCTCAGTGTTTGAAAGTAATCACTCCCATAATTGAATATACTGTGAGTAGCCAATCAGATGAAAGGGAATCTCCTTGTGGGTGTGGCCCAAATCTGTATAGAAGCAGACGTTCTGGCTTTTTGCTCTCTCTGGATCCTGAGGCTGCTTCCTGTTGTCTCATCTCCCATTCCTGGGACTTGAGCTGTCAGCTTATCTGCCGAACCTGGGATTCGTCCATCTGCACAGACTGTGAGCGGGAGCCCTGCTCTCCGACCTGCCTATCTTGGGCTTGCCACCTTCTACAGCTGTGTGACTTGGGAGAGGCCTCTACCCTGATCTACGGACTTGGGACATTTTAGCCTCTACAATCACGTGAGCTGTTTCCTTGATATAATCTCTCTCTATATATGTATTTGTACACTTTGCTGGTTTTGCTTCTCTAGAGAACCCAGCCTAAGACAGCAGCCAAGTGCTTAACTACTGCACCACCAGGGCGCCTTTTATACGCCAATGCTCAGACTGAATTAGGACTCACCCTACTCCAGTGTGACTTTATTTTAATTTAACTGATAACATCTTTAAAGAGGCTACTTCTAAACAAAGTCAGGGTCACAGGTACCAGGGTTTAGAACTTCAACATAAACGTTGGGGCAGGGGTGCGGGGGCGCAGAATTCAATCTGTAACAAGATCCAACACTGTCATTGCTGACAGGGTTTTTGGTCACTGCCAATTCGCTGTTCTTCATCTCACATTTTCTAGCCTTCATTTTACAGATAGAGCCAAGATGTGACAATCCTCTGGCAGAAACAGGTGCTGGTGCCATCATCATGAAGCTCAGTGGGAATACAGAGGAGATTAAACTCTGTAATTAAAGAATCAAGGTCCCCGGGTGGCACAACTTGTGCTTGACAACCTGAAGGCTGGCATTCTGAACCCACCCAGTGGTGCCATGGAACAAAGGATTGGCTATCTGCTTCCATAAACATTACAGCCAAGAAAACCCTGTGGAACAGTCCTACTCTGTAACACATGGGGTCTCCATGAGTTCAAAATCGACTCAGTGGCAACGGGTAAAAAATGAATGATGTCATTTTTCTTGTACCAGGTTTTGGAACACATTTTCTATCAACTGTATGGATATTTCAGATAAAAATTTTCATCACAATTCTATTCTTTTGAGTCAGTCCTACCCACGCACATTCATTATATATAGCACCCCCCAAAAAAATCTATCACACTTTCACTTCCATTTTTGACAATAACTTAAGATCCTTGTGGATTCACTACCACTAACCACATTCTACAAGTTCCTACATCTTGGACTTGTGCCCCCTTTTGATTCCTACTTCTGCCTCTTTAGACTTGTTAACTGTGATTTTCCTGACCTGTCTTCCATCTCTGTTTAGGTGTTGACTTGTCTCTATAGATCCCCGGTTTCTGGATGCATGAGAGCAAGCCTGCTCAGTCATAACTAGGCTGAGTCCAGCCTTGCAAAGGAGGATTTTGCCAGGATTACCTTTAATTTATTTTCATGCTTGGTTTCACATGATTAAAATTAGTTCCTAGGTATTAGCTATAACTCTCCTCTCTCCCATTCCCATTGATGTGGGGCCGACTCTGACTCAAAGTAACCCTATAGGACTGAGTTGAACTGCTCCAAAGGGTTTCCAAGTCCGTAATCTTTATGGAAACAGACTGCTGCATCTTTCTCCTGCAGAGCACAGGTGGTGGTTTCGAACTACCAACCTTTCGGTTAACAGCCGAGCACTTAACCACTGAACCATCAGGGTTCCTATAACTCTCCCAGGAAGTAAAAAATGTAAGCAGACTGAAGTTCTGTTTACACAAATCTATGTATGTGATAAAATTTTCATAGAACCACACACACACACACACACACACACACACACACACACACACACACACACACACATATACTAGTGCATGTTAAAATGGGAGAAATCCAAATAAGGTCTGCAGTCTAGTTAATAGTATTGTGCCAATGTCAATTTCCTAGCTTGATAAGGTACTATAGTTTTATAAGAAGTTACTTTTGGAGTAAGTTGGGTAAATGTTAACCACAACTCAACATAGTCATTTACAAAATGGACTCTAGTTTCAAACTGGATTCAACCTCAGTTCTACGACTTAATAGGTATATAAGCTTAACCAATTTCTTTTATGTTTCTAAATCTAGGCTTCATCATTTCTAAAAATAGTATCACTTCCAGAGAGTTTGTGAGAATTGAATGAAACAATGAATGCAAAGAACACAGCATGTGGAACACAGCAAATACTCAACAATTATTTCTTTAGATTGTTCAGTACAACGGTGATGTTGGAGATAAGAGTCAATGAATAAATTCCCCTGAAAAATGTCTCTTTACAAAATCCAGCCAGTGCATACTCTGCCAATAGAATCTTCCAGATTATTTCAGTGAAAACTCTGTACTGATTCAGTGTCCTCTGAAACAACATTTGTGCAATTGATATTGCGATGCAATATTGAAAAGACAACAATTACTGCAGAAAGCCATATACCTGATTTACCAGAATAAGTGATTAGTGCTCTAATGTCTCCAAATAGTCCTAATTGAACTGTTCTCTTTTTTTTTTTAATGTACATTTAGGCTGTGATTTCATAATAACACCCATATAATATTTTAATCTAATATCTACGAAAGAGAATGATCATTGAGGTGTAAGATCCAAACTTTAAAACAAAGAGCTCCACTTACCACAAAATGTGTTGGGCTTTGATCGGCATTTCATTTATCAGAACAAAAAGTGGCTTCATTCTCTAGTGGCCAGCATGTGAAATGTTACAAAGGCTATATGATAAGGCTGTAGTACATGTGAAATATATTTCCTTCAGTGAATAGGAAGTTGTTATACTGGTTCTATTTATAAAACTATCCCTGTCTCCTGACATCATTGGAAAAAAACAAATTCATGTCTTCAAAAAAAATTCTTTTTAATGGCAAAATAGTGGCTAAAGCAATTTGCTTGATAATTTTGTTAAAAGTGGATTTGGAATTCAGGCGAACCTCTGGAGATCTAATTTAAGAATGCCGCTCAGAGTGACACATATATCAATGTCACTAGAAATGCAATCAAATACCAAGTGAAAGTAGATTATTTGCTACTTCATGAATATGATATTCAGCAGGTAGAATAAAAAACAAACCTGTACGTCTTAATTCTTTGGGAACATCCCAATTTCAGTATTCCTTTTTGCTGTTTTTCTAAGTCTCCCATGCTTAAAAAGCAAGCTTAAGCATAGGGATAAGAACAAAGGAAGACTAAAAAGTGATGAATGAAAAAGTCAAGTAATAATATATCCAAATGGTTAGATTATTGCTTAGCCATTTATATACGATGTTTTAAAAGCATATAATTATGGTATAAGGCCAAAGAAAAAAGATTGAAAAGTGTGTGTGCGTGTGTGTGTGTGTAAATTATTTCAACTTTTTAGAAGAAAGTGCATAATAGAAAGGAGACATGATAACTTTACTAAAAATGTTAATATCCACTTTTAAGGATTGAATTTGTAGAAACTTTGAGGGCTGTTTGTATGTTTTTCCACCCTTAACAGTTTTATACAATAAGCACACATTAGTTTGAAGAGACATGCCCATACCCATCTATACATATATGTGATATATTTTAAATCCCAACGTTAGCCTTGCTACGGAAGAGTAGCTGAAGATAGACAAAAAGGACATCAATTCTTCCACATCCTACAAAACATTTCTACCAAGATGAGCTAACATAATTTGTAGGGTCCCAAATGAAAATGTGGGACTTCTTATTTAAAATGTATTAAGAATTTCAAGACAATGACAACTGAGTATTAAACTAAGCATGGAGTCTGTGTTACTATACAGGATGTATGCCCTTGAGGCTCCCCTGCTCCCTAATCATCATATTTGTATTTGGCTAATTCTTTTACATCTTTCCAGTTGTGAGACTTTTTATGGCTAAAGATTTCTTTGATTTTCAAATCCACCCACTATAATTCTCTAAGCCTTTGACCCTTGTTGTGTCTTTAGTTACTCACTGCCTTTCGGTTGGAAACACATTCATGTCTCTGGTTTTTTAGTAAACTTCTTTTCAACTAGCCTATACTATGCTATTACAAAGGAGCCCTGGTGGCACAATGGTTAAGCGCTCAGCTGCTTACGGAAAGGTTGGTAGTTTGAACACATCCAGCCCAGTGGCTCCTCGGGAGAAAGACCTGGTGATCTGCTCCAGTAAAGATTACAACCTAGGAAGCCCTATGGGACAGTTCTACTCTGTCACATGGGGTCGCTATAAGTCAAAAATCGACTCGACAACACCTAACAACAGTACAACATGCTATTGTAAGGAGTCTCTAGGCGGCACAGTTAACAGACAAATTGGTGGCTCAAATTCACCCAGAGGTGCCTAGGAAGAAAGTCTGGTGATCTACTTCCTAAAGTTTACAACCATTGAAGCCCAATGCACAATTCTATCCTGAAACACATGGGGTCACCATGAGTCAGAACTGACTCGATAACTATATTTTTTAAAATGCTATCGTAATATGATACAAAAGTTTTTGTTGTTGTTATTGCTTTGGTTTGGTTTGGATTGGTTTTTGAGTGGGTGGAGGTAAGGCAGGTGTATGGTGTATGATGCACCTCAAATTCCTCAGGCACTGAATTCTAAGTATCAGGTGGAGAACTATGAAGAAAGCATGGTCCATGTATGACTCAAAGAGCATATGATCCAGGCAGGAACAGAAACCAAAATGGATAATTTCAATACGAGGACTTTCTACTTTCCAAAACCCAGGGAGGCCTACAGGCAGGACAGTTGGCCAAAGCAGGAAGAGACAAGACTAGCACATACTGTTGCTGAATACCACTCTTAATCAAACATGGACTTTGCCTCTCAGAAATCTGACAGCCCTTCTCCACTTGCAAGGGGGCTGCTTCCTGATTATCCAGGGTTGTTCATTGTGCCCATCTGCTCAGTTAACATGAGTGGCGTCATTAGGATGTGGGGGTGCGGACCACACTGGGTAAGAAGGAGTGACAACAAAATGACTGTCTATAAAATTTCTGTGCAGTTTTTCAGCAAAATTTTATTTTTTTATAAAAATATCCCTGTAGTTAGTTATAACAACAAAAACATTTTTCGTAAGTCCAGCTTACATGTATCGACTGATATACCTTGAGAATTAAAACTCTATGCTAATTTATTTTTTGAACCTTCTAATGCCCTCCAATCAGAGCTGTCATCATTACCCAAATACAACGATGCTTCGATTCACGTGGTTTCCTCTGCACGTGCTACAAGCGTGCACTGTTGTTTTCTTTGCTGCCAGTGTTTTTATAGTCGCTGATTTTGTCAAATTTTCTGATGTTTTAGCTACAGTATTGTGGTAATTAGTATTTGTGAACCTATATTAATAACTTTTTGAGAATGAGTTAGTAATTAAAGAAAAAGGAGAAAAATAAAAAAAAGGCTTCCATAGCTCCATAGACACAACCAAACTTCCTGAGAGACCGAATTGCTGGGTGAAAGGCTGTGGGGACCATGGTCTCCGGGAACATCTAGCTCAATTGGCATAACATAGTTTATAACGAAAATGTTCTACATCCTACCTTGGTATGCAGCATCTGGGGTCTTAAAAGCCTGTGAGCAGCCATCTAAGATACTCCACTGGTCTTACCCCTTTGGAAGCAAGGGAGAATGAAGAAAAGATACAAAGAAAAGATTAGTCCAAAGGACTAATGGACTACAACTACCACGGCCTCTACCAGACTCAGTACAGCTAGATGGTTCCTGGCTACCACCACTGACTGCTCTGACAGGGATCACTACAGAGGGTCCCAGACAGAGCTGGAGAAAAATGTAGAACAAAATTCTAACTCACAAAAAAAGACCACTGGGGAAACCAGCACAACCTGTACAAGCAAAGGTCATGGAAGCCCCACAGACACATCTAAACTCCCTGAGGGACTGAATTGCTGGGTGGAGGGCTGTGAGGACCATGGTCTTGGGGAACATCTAGCTCAATTGGCATAACACAGTTTATAAAGACAATCTTCTACATTCTACCTTGGTGAGTAGCGTCTGGGGTCTTAAAAGCCTGTGAGCAGCCATCTAAGATACTCCACTGGTCTCATCCCTTC